>NW_003852406.1:29469048-29471257 GCF_000181295.1 Otolemur garnettii
GGTCATCCTATAGAATCTGAGCAGGTCATAGCAGAAGTGGAACCTTTCACATTCATCATGTGTTGTTTTAATTCAAGAATCGTTGAATTTTATCAAGTGTCTTTTAGAATCTATGGACATCATTGTGGGTTTTTTTTTCTTTAACTGTCTCTACATGATTTACTATATAGTTAGATTTTCTGATTTTAAACCATTCTTGTATTTCTGGAGTTCGACTTGTTTTTTACTTTTTGTGGTGGTGGAGGAGATGGTTTCACACTGTCTCCTCGACTGAGTGCAGTGTTGCCCTCAGCTCACTGCAACTTCAAACTCTTGGGCTCAGTCTTCCTACTTTTAGCTTCCAGGCACATACCACCATGCCTGGCTAATTTATCTATTTTGTTGTAGAGGTAGGGTTTGCTATGTTGCCCAAGCTGGTCTCAAATGCCTGAGGTCAAGCAATCTTGCCCTGGGCTCCTAGAGTGCTTGGGATTACAGGCACAAGCCACCTCACTTGGCCAAAAACAGAATGATTTTAAAAAATATTCTCCATTTTTCTGGTTAAGTTTACTTTTTCATGTCTTCACTTACATTTCTGTAGCTTGCTTACCCATTTTGCATAACAAACAAACCTAAAGGTCAGTAAAAGGTGTTGTGCCCAAAGACAAGGCCAGGAGCAGAGAGGTTCAGGCCGGGTTTACTGAAAGGGACAGCAGCCCTCCAGGGCAGGGTCTATGTGGGCAGGGCAGGTAGAGACCCCTTTTATGTGGGGCTGTAGAGGGTGGACAGATTCCACAGCTTGGCCAGAGGGCTTTGGTGGTTTAGGGCCCTTTGGTGTGAATTTGGGGGGCTAACTAGGTCCTTTGCGCCCTTTGTTTTAGGAGGAGAGGAGGGGTGAGGGAGGGTTTGTGTAGGGCCATGTTAGGCCCCCTAACAGTCAGTAGCTTAAACAGCTCTTTTATTTGCTTCTAATGCTGTGGAATGGAAATTGGGACTGGTCTTACTGAGGCAGTTATGCTCCACGTGTATCACCTGGGATCAGCTTCCAGTAGCGATTTCCTCACTATACTCAGAGCCTCTACTAACAGTCTCCTTGCTGCCCCTCCGTTTTCTGCTTACTGCTAGGTCCAAAATCTAGTGCCACACACTTTAGGGTTTCAGTTACCAACACCCTACTCCTGGGATTATCTATTTCTGTGTAACATACTGACGTAGGGTATCCTAAGGAAGCCGGGAAAACCCCCTGAACTCACCAAGTGGGGTCTTGGCTTCATGTGGGAAAGAATTTAAGAGCAAGCAGCTAGTGACAAGAAAGTCTGTAGAAAGAGGTAGACGACAGAGAGTGGGGGTCCTATCCTGAGTAGGAGGGGAACCCTTTAGGGGGCCTTGGTAACAGCTGTCTGTGACCAGTAGTGTCCTGAGGTGAGTCCATAAATGTTAATCATAACCTGCTGTTTCAGAAAGGTACGCACAAACAGCTTGTAAGGCAAACTGGTCCTGGGCCAGCCACGTGCTGGTGACTCCTTCATTCATGGTGGCTGGGGTCTGGGATCAGTCAAAATGGCTGCACTCGGGCTCGCTTCACTTCTTTTTCTGCCTTATCCCAGCATTAATATTATTCCAACTCAGTGACTTAAAATAATAATCATGCTATGATTTGCTCACAGTTCTGTAGATGAGGAGTTCCAGCAGGGTGAGGCTAAGCTGTTCTTTTCCTCAGAATTACTCATGGAGCTGTGTTCAGCAGGGTGCTTGGAGAGTCTGAAACCTCAGATGTGGATTCATCTCTCTCTCCCAGGGGAGGAGTCAGACTTCGTTCATGGGGACCAAAAGGGAAAACTTCAGCAGACAAAGGAAAAAGCTGTAGATGTGTTAACACCTAACTATAAAACTTACAAAGCATCATCTACCACATTCTACTTGTCCAAAACAAGTCAGAGCTCAGATTCAAGGGGAGGGGAAACAGCTCCCACTACTCAGTGAGAAGAGTGACCAAAAAACTGTGGCTGTCTTCCGTCCACCACCGTGTGCTTTCTCCAGAGTTTATTTCATTTTATTTTCCTGGGAACCAGCTCTTGGATTTACCTATTTGTTTCACGTCTTTGTTCTGTTTTCTAATTCATTTATTTCTGCCTTTGATAATTTCCCTTGGAATTACATTATTTTAAAAATCTTTTTAATCGGCTCGGCGCCTATAGCTCAACCGGCTAAGGCGCCAGCCACGTACACC
>NW_003852406.1:29471515-29489206 GCF_000181295.1 Otolemur garnettii
GCCTCCCAAGTAGCTGAGACCACAGGCGCCCTCTACAACGCCCGGCTATTTTTTGGTTGCAGCCGTCATTGTTGTTTGGTGGGTCGGGGCTGGATTTGAACCCGCCACCTTTGGTGTATGTGGCTGGCACCTTAGCCAGTTGAGCTATAGGCGCCGAGCCACTTACTTTTGTTTTTTGAGATGAACTTTTACTCTATGGCCTTTAGTAGAGTGCAATGGTATCATAGCTCACAGCAACCTCCAACTCCTGGGCTCAAGCGAGTCTCCTGCCTCAGCCTCCCAAGTATCTGGGACCACAGGTGCCTACCACAACGCCTGGCCGTTTTTTGGTTGCAGCCGTCATTGTTGTTTGGCAGGCCTTGGCTGGGGATACGAACCTGCCACCTTAGGTGTATGTGGCTGGCGCCTTAGCCACTTGAGCCACAGGCGCCTAGCCTATCCTATAGGTTCTAATTGTTGTTTTCAACAAATGCTATAATTTTGCTCTTTGCTCTCTGACTCAAGGAATTTACAGTGGAAACAACCTTTTATTTTCCACTTTTTTCTTTTATCTCTATTTTTTCCCTTGAAATGTTAACAGAATGGTATCTGTAGTTTTCTTCATTTTTTAAAAGGTTCTGGTTTTTGTTATTGTTTTTAGTGGTTGAATAGTCAGTAGTTTTTACTATTCCTTGGGCATTGAAGAGAACTATACTCTTTTAGGGAGAGAATTTAATATATCAATCAGAACTTTCTTCATTATTTTATTTGGTTCTCTATTTTTATATCTATTTTTTGTACTTTATCATGAACTATGAGACTGCTGTCAGGTTTTTTCTCTTTCCCTTTATCTACTATAATTTGTACTTAATTATTGCTGCTGTGCTATTTGCTATAAAAATATGGGTATTAATAACTTTTATATCTTTGTGCAAGTTAGATCTTTTAGCAATATTAACTGGCTTTTCTTGTATAATTTAACACTTTTGTCCGGAATATCATCTTATCTTATATTAAGATCATGCTTCTTGATCTTAGGCTTTCTTCAATTTTTCATTTCTAACTTTTCTGAATCGCTTTATTCTAAATATATGTCATAATGTAGCATAGAGTTGAATTTTATTGTGAGCCAATATAAGCATCTTTTTCTTCGAAATTCCTTTGTATTTATTGATATGACATACGTTTGATCTTTTGTCATTTTCTTTTTTGTTATCCTTTTAAAAAAAAAGGCTTCTCCCATTTCTTTGGATGGCATGTATTAGTTCCCAGCTATGAACAGTGATGAAAAAGCTGAAATCTTTTCTCCTGACTCTTTCCCACCCTTTAGGGGTTGTTTTGCTTTGAGACAGAGTCTCAGTATGTCTCCCTCAGTAGAGCGCTGTGGTGTCACAGCTCACAGCAACCTCAAACTCTTGGTCTTAAGTGATTCTCTTGCCTCAGCCTCCCAAGTAGCTGAGACTACAGGTGCCCACCACAATGCCCAGCTATTTTTTT
Source organism: Otolemur garnettii (assembly GCF_000181295.1). NCBI lineage: Eukaryota > Metazoa > Chordata > Mammalia > Primates > Galagidae > Otolemur > Otolemur garnettii. The sequence continues at coordinate 29,472,992 of NW_003852406.1, forward strand.
TTTTTGTAATTGTCATTGTTGTTTGGCAGGCCCAGGCCAGATCTGAACCCACCAGCCTGGGTATACGTGGCTGGTTCCCTAGCCACTGAACTACAAGCACCGAATGAACCTCCACCCTTTAATTTTAAACGGTAATTTATTTTTAAAAATTGTTAATGTGCTTATCCCTTTACACCATTTAGATCATTAAATTATATGCTGTGACTACCAGCCAGTTGCAGTGCAGTTGCAGCTGAGTTCTTTGTTGTTTGTCTCATTTTTTGTTTTAATAAGAATTAAAGTTATTGAGAATTGGAATACATACATAGGAGGCAAGAATAATATGTGATGAAAGAAAAGATAATTTAGTGAATTTATTTTGAAATACAAAAGAACAAATATTAAAATGCAATGTATTCAGTTTGGTTGACCCTTATAAGTTAAACTCTTAATGTAATATCCAGAAAGTGAAATGTATCATAGTTGGGTGAGTAGTGAATGATCACGGTTGTCAGTTACTTTTTGTCAGCATTTTACTGGTCTGATCTAATACTCTTAGGAATCAAACAGGAAAGATAACCTTTTCAATAAAGTGTAAACTTTTAAACCAGATTTTAATTTCAGCTGTTTTTATCTTAACAAATAATACTTCCAAGTGGCACCAAGATAAAAATTATCTGTTTGTGTGTTTCCTCTTAAAATCCACATATTCAAGGGTGATGCCTATGGCTCAAAGGAGTAGGGCGCTGGCCCCATATATCAGAGGTGGCGAGTTCAAACCTGGCCCTGGCCAAAAACTGCAAAAAAAAAAAAAAAATCCCCATATTCTAATAAACATCATTAGAACAGCCCAATTATCAAAAAAAGAGGGGTTCAAATCCTCTCAATTTAGAGATGAGAGAAGAACGGGATGAACTCTGCTAACACAAACACAGGCTAGTGCTGTTACGCCTAACTGTGGTTGTGCTGAGCTGTTCTGCTGTTATTCAGGTGTCAGCGTTTCTTTTGTGGCCTTTGGTTGTAGTTATAAGAATTTCCTGTAATTTGAAGTCTGGAAGAAAGCATTCCTTTGTTTCTGAACTTCAACTGAGGCAACTGCACTGCCTCAATGCCATACAGAGAAAATATAGCACAGGTTTTAGATAGATATCTATCACGTCATTTAGCTTTTCACATTGTCTCACTGGATTGTCTCAAGATTCCAAGTAGGTACTGTGTTTCCCCGAAAATAAGACTCTGTCTTATATTTATATTTTCTCAAAAAGACACTAGAGCTTATTTTCAGGGGATTTTTTTTTTTTTTTTTTTTTTTTGCAGTTTTTGGCTGGGGCTGGGTTTAGAGGAACCCGCCACCTCTGGCATATGGGGCTGGTGCCCTACTCCTTTGAGCCACAGGCAGTGCTCGGGATGTCTTACTTTTATTAAGTATAATACAACACTCTACATTTATTCAAATACAGTTAAGTCATCTTATTCTGGAATCTAACAGAGGGAGCCGACCTTGTTGGTGGGGCTGGTGCTAGTGATGCGTGAACTCCTTTCCCCTAGCTGTTTGCAGTGCGCAATAGGATGCCTGTGACCGTGGTTACCACACGTGCACCTGCACAAGTGCAAAGGGCTCGGAGAAAGGAGCTTGTCAGATAAAAGGTATTCCAGTCTTCCTTACTGCTCTGTGCCGAAATGCATGCAAATATGCTGCATAGCCACATCCATCACTAGGTCTTATTATGGGGTAGGGCTTATATTTAACAAATGCATAGAAATCCTGCTAGGGCTTATTTTTGGGGTATGTCTTATTTTCGGGGAAACACAGTAGATGTAAAATTACAAGTTTAAGTAACTTATTTAAGGCCATTGCCCTTTGTACAACCACACACTGGCTTACCTTTGTGCACCTGACTTCTTTGGGAGCATATATTCTTTTTTTTTTTTGAGACAGAGTCTCACTTTGTTACTCTCAGTAGAGTGCCATGGCGTCACAGCTCACAGCAACCTCCATTTCTTGGGCTTAGGCAATTCTCCTGCCTCAGCCTCCTGAGTAGCTGGGACTACAGGTGCTCACCACAACACCCAGCTATTTTTTGTTGCAGTTTGGCCAGGGCTGGGTTTGAACCTGCCACCCTCAGTATTATGGAGCCAGCGCCCTACTCACTGAGCTGTAGGCGCCACCCAGGAGCATATATTCCAATGACTGTCCAAACAAAAGGTACTTGTTACCAGAGATTACCAGAGACCAACTGTGAAATAGAAATTTATCAAAAAATTTATCTTTATCTGTTGTGATTCTTTTCCTTATACTGTGCATTACTTCCCCTGTTTGTTCTTTTCTGTTCTTTCTTAAAATATCCTTTCATGTTGAGGAATAAATGTCAATGTAGCTTATTTTTTTTCCTAGAAATATTGGCATTTTAATTTTTTCCACAGAAAGGGAATTGAGAGAAACAGAATCTAGAACCATAGATTCTAGAACTACCTCACTATTAGGAAGTCCTTTACCTGTATTTCATCAAGCTGCCATTTGTTAAATTTGTTAGGACTACTCCAAATAGATTTTACTAACATAACACGTAGTTATTTGTAAGATAAAAGGAATTCTAATTGCTTTATTGTTTGACACCTATTTTAAAAATATTTTTAAGATTATTTTTCTATTTCCATGCAATGCACAAATTGTAGAAATTAACCTATGGAATATTATGATTCTGAAAGAAAATACATTTTTAATTTTATATTCTTAGTCACTAAAGGTAGGATGGTAGATAGAGATTTCAAAAGTATGATTCTTTTTTTGGCTTGGTGCCTATAGTACAGTGGTTATGGTGCCAGCCACATGCACCCAGGCTGGCAAGTTCAACCCCAGCCTGGCCACCTAAGCAACAATGACAACTGCACCTACTCTCCTCTCACATAAAATTACTCAACGGTGAAAAAGGCAAAGATGGTCACTACATAACAATAAAAGGATCAATTCAACAAGATAGGGATATAACAATCTTGATCATATCTATGCACCTAGCAAAGGTGATCCCAGATCAATAAAGTGAATCCTACTAGATGTAAGGAAAGAAATAGCAAACTCATAATGGCAAGGCGTGTCAACACTCTACTCTCAGAACTGGACAGATTACTGAGGCAGAAAATTAGAAGGAAACACTGGATTTAATAGGGCTCTAGAGCAAACGTACCTAACAGGTATTTACAGAGGAGTCTCCTCCAAAATTATAGAATATACGTTCTTCCCATTAATACATGGACTATTGTCCAAGATAGATCATATGTCAGGCTACAAAAGAAGTGTTAGAAAATTTAGAAAAATCAAAATCATTTTTTGTATCTTCTCAGACCACAGTAGAAAAAAACTGGAAATTGATTCCAAAAGGAACACTCAAAACTACTTAAATACATGGAAATTAAACAACCAGCTGCTGAACAATCCTTGGGTCAATGACAAAATCAAGTTGGAAATTAAAACATGTTTTGAATGCCAAAGATGATACAATCTTCCACAATTTCTAAGATACAGAAAAAGCAGTGTTAAGAGGGAAGTTCATAGCCTTAGATGCCTGTATCAGTAAGACAGGCCAGGCACAGTGGCTCACACTTACAGTCCCAGTGCTTTAGGAGGCCTATTTGGGAGGATTGCTTGGAGCCAAGAGTTAAAGACCAGCCTGAGCAAGATAGCAAGACTCCATTTCTATAAAAAAAAAAAATTTAAAAAAAGACAAAAATATCACACATTAACAATATAATGTCATGCCTCAAGGAACTAGGAAAAGAAGAAAAATTCAAACCCATGCTAGCCTGAGAAAAGAAATAAAAAATTAGAGCAGAATGGAATGAAATTGAAATCAAAAGACAAAAGATCAACAAAACAAAAAGTTGGTTCTTTGAAAAGATAAACAAAATGGACAGACTACTAGCTAGATTAACCAGAAATAGAAGAGAAAGGACTCAAAAAGTTCAATCAAAAATGAAAAAGGAGGGGCCAGGTGCAGTGGCTCACACCTGTAATCCCAGCACTTGGGCGGCTAAGTAGATGGTAGATGGCCTGAGCTCACGAGTTCAAGACCAGCCTGAGCAAGAACAAGACCCCATCTTTAAAAAATAGTGGGCATTGTGGTGGGCACCTGTAGCCCCCAGCTACTTGGTAGGCTGGGGCAAAAAAATCACTTAAGCCCAAGAGTTTGAGGTTGCTTTGAGCTATGACACCATAGCCCTCTACTGAGGGCAACAAAGTGAGACTCTGTCTTGAAAAAAGAAAGAAAAAGGAGACATTATCATAGCAATAAAAGACATCAACCATGTCTACTATGAAAACTGCTATGCACACAAACTAGAAAATGGAAATGGATAAATTTTTGGAAACCCACTACTTCCCAATCTTGAATCAGGAAGAAGTAGAAATCCTGAACACACTGATAATGACTAGTGAGATTAAAATAATAATAACAAATCCCCTAACAAAAAAAGTCCCAGGATCGGATGGATTCATAGCCAAATTCTACTAGACATCCAAAGAACAACTGGCACCCATTCTACTGAAACTGTTTCTTTTTTTTTTTTTTGAGACAGAGCCTCAAGCTGTCCCCCTGGGTAGAGTGCCATGGCATCACGCTCACAGCAACCTCCAACTCCTGGGCTCAAGCGAGTCTCCTGCCTCAGCCTCCCAAGTATCTGGGACCACAGGCACCCGCCACAACGCCTGGCCATTTTTTGGTTGCAGCCATCATTGTTGTTTGGCGGGCCCAGGCTGGGGATTCGAACCCGCCACCTTAGGTGTATGTGGCTGGCGCCTTAGCTGCTTGAGCCACAGGCGCCGAGCCGAAACTGTTTCTTAATATCAAGATGGAAGAAAATATCTCTAACTCACTCTATGAAGCTGGTATCACCTTGATACTAAAGCCAGGAAAGGACACACAAAGAAATAAACTACAGACCAGTATCTCTCATGAGTGTGAATGCAAAAATCCTCAACAGAATACTAGCAAACAGAATCCAATAGCACAAGAAAGATAATCAAGTGAGTTTCATACCAGAGATGCAAGTATGGTGCAATCTGCACAAATCAATAGTTGTGATTCACCACAAACAGAATTGAAAACAACACCACATGATCATCTCAATAGATGCAGAAAAAGCACCCTTTGTGATTAAAAAAAAAACAACACTCAACAAACTAGGCATAGTAGAACACACTTTAATTAGTCGTATATGACAAACCTTCAGCCAACATCATACTGAACAAGGAAAGGTTGAATGTGTTCCCCTTAGGAACGGAAACTAGCCAACGAGGCCCGCTATCAGCACTTCTATTCAACATAGTATATTGGGAGTCCCAGCCAGAGCAATCAGGCAAACAAATAAAGGGCATCCAAATCAGGAAAGAGGTCCAACTAGCCTTGTTTGCTGAAGATATCTTATATCTAGTAAATCCTAAAGACTCTACCCAAAGATTCCCACAATTGATAAATAAATTCAGTAAAGTCTATAATAAAGTAAAAAGAACAAATTTGGAGCTATCACATTACCTGACTTCAAATTTTACCACAAAGCTATAGTAAACAAAATAGCACGGGATATAGTATAAAGGTAGAGACATGTAGAACAATGGAACAGCATAAAAGAGCCCAGAAATAAAGCCATATAGCTACAATCAACTATTTTCAACAAAGTAGACAAAAACATACACTGGAGAAAGGACATCTTATTCAATAGATGGTGCTGGGAAAATTGGATAACCACATGCAGAAGAATGAAACTGGATCCCTCTCTCTCCCCATATATAAACATTAACTCAAGACAGATGAAAGAATTAAATGTAAGGCTTGAAACCATAAATATTTTAGAAGAAAACAAAGGTAAAACTCTTCTTGATACTGGCCTACTAGGCAAAGAATTTATGGCTAAGACCCAAAAGCAATTACAGCAACAACAAAGATACATGGGACTTAATTAAACTAAAATGTTTCTGCACAGCAAAAGAAAGTCTCAGTGGAGTAAACAGATAAACTCTTGAATGAGAGAAAGTATTTTCAAACTATATGCCAAATAAAGGACTAATATCTGCAGTCTACAAAGGACTCGAATAAGCAAGCAAAAAAAAAAAATTAAAAATTAAACAAAAGACATGAACAGGTTTTTTTTTTTTTGAAAGATAGACAAATGACCAACAGACATGAAAAAAATGTTTAATATTATTAATTCCCAGGGAAAAACAAAACTATATTGAGGTACCACCTTACCCTTGTCAGAATTCAATTATTAAAAGTCAAAAAACAATAGATGTTGGCATGGATGTGCTGAAAAGGGAACACTTACAAGTCATTGGCGGGAATGCAAATTAGTAGAACCTGCATGGAAAACAGTATGGAGATTTCTCAAATAACTAAAAATAGACCTAGCATTCAATCCAGTAATCCCACTACTGGGTATCTAACCAAAGGAACAGAAGTTATCTTATAAAAGTGACACCTACATTGCAAAGATATGAAACCAGCTTAAAATCCCACCAACTAATTAATGGATAAAGAAATGTGGTCTATGTATACCATGGAGTACTACTCAACTACTCAGCCATAACAAAAGGCATGAATGAAATAGTCTTTTAGAGCAACTTGGATGGAACCAAGTTGGACCATTATCCTAAGTAAACTATCTCAGGAATGGAAACACAAATATCACATGCTCTTACTTAGAACTAAATGGAGGGTATACATGATCATAAAGTGGTATAATGGACATTAAATAATGCCATACTGTGGGTGGGGGATGAATAATAAAAAATCTACCTGTCAGATACAATGTACACTATTCTGGTGAAGGGTACACTAAAATCCCTAACTTCAGCATTATATAATTCATTTAACAAAAGCATTTTTATACCCTAAATCTGTCGAAATAAAATAAATTTTAAAGAGTGCAACACCACCAAAGAATATCTGAAAAATATTGCAATAGGTGGCCATCTCTGCCAGATGTGGTGGCTCATACCTTGGGAGGCCAAGGCAGGTAGATTGCTTGAGCTGTGGAGCTCAAGACCAGCCTGAGCAAGAACAAGACCCCATCTCTAAAAATAGTTGGGCATTGTGGCAGGCACCTGTAGTCCCAGCTACTCAGGAGGCTGAGGCAAGAGAATCGTTTGAACCCAAGAGTTTCAGGTTGCTGTGAGTTATGATGCCACGGCACTCTACTCAGGGTGACATAGTGAGACTCTGTCTCCAAAAAAACAAAAAAAAAAGGACATTACAACTGATACAGCAGAAACACAAAGGAATTACATGCTATTATGAACATCTGTGCATCAACAAATTGGAAATTCCACAAGAGATGGGTAAATTCCTGAACACCTGTAATTTACCAGCATTGAACCAGGAAGAAACAGAAACCTGAAGAGGCCAATAACAAGTAACAAGACTGAGGCAGTAGCACAAGTCTCCCAGCAAAGAAAGGTGTGGGAGATGATGGCTTCCCCGATGAAAGCTACAAAACATTTAATGACAAACTAATACCACTAATACCACTCACACTATGTTAAAAAATTGAAGAGGAAAGAATACTTTCAAACCCATTCTGTAAGTCCAGCATTATCCCGATACCAAAACCAGATAAAGAGACAGCAAAAGAAAACAACAGTCCAGTATCTCTGAAGAACAGAGATGCAAAAATCTCCAACAAAATACCAGCCACTTGAATTCAACAACATATAAAAATGATCATTGACCATGATCAAGTGGGATTCATCCCAGGGATGCAAGGGTGGTTCAACATGTGAAATCAGTAAACACGACACATCCCATTAACAGTGGGAACTGGGAAAACTGGATACTCACATGCAGTGTATGTGGCTGGTGTCCTTCCCACTGAACTATGGGCACCACCTAATTTTTAACAATATGTTAAAAATGTTAGCTTATTTGATTAGTAAACCTGTACAAGTTAGGAAAAACAAACCCAAGTTGAATAAAATGTATGTTTGTGTTATACTTAATACTGAAAAATCAGAGAAAAGATATAGCTGCTTTTATTAAACCAAAATTGTTAGGGTAGTCTTGTTTAACAAAGATTTGCTCTTATTAACATGAACTTGGATTTTTTTTTTTTTGAGACAGAGTCTCACCATGTTGCCCTTGGTACAATATTGTGGCGTCACAACTCACAGCAACCTCAAATTCTTGGGCTTAAGCGATTCTCTTGCCTCAGCCTCCCGAGCAACTGGGACCACAGGTGCCTACCACAACGCCTGGCCATTTTTTGGTTGCAGTTGTCATTGTTGTCCAACAGGCCTGGGCCGAGCTCAAACCTGCCACTTTCAGCGTATGTGGCTGGTACCCTTACTTACTGAGCTATGGGTGCCAAGCCTGAACTTGGACTTTTAAAATATTTGTTTTGGTGAGAAGAATTTTATTTAGAACAATTAAGGCATTAGAAGTTTAATTTCCTTATTCTGGGAATTGTAGGAATATTCAATTTATATAAGAGTTTATTATCTCTACAAGTCAATCAGAGCAGAGCTTCAATTTAAGAGATGTTATATTATAATTTGTTAATATCTTCTGTAGATAGGAAGCCTTTTCACTCTCATATAATAAGAGGTAAAGGCCTTTCTGAATTTCAGATACAGAGACAGAGCTTATAGCTTCAGATCTTCAAATCTGGCACAAATCAAGAAACACAAAATATCTCATCCAAATATCAAAGAGATGTTCTCCTTTCCAGTGGGTATAACATCTTAATTGATTTGAGCTTAAAAAAAAAAAGCAGATAGGCAATTTTTTAAGAAACATCTAACAAACCAGATTCCCTAACATCTCTTGCTCAGTAGAGAACAGACCTCTTTCTGTCATTTGTCTACAGAGATCATTAGATGGTCAAACTATAAAACCAAGTCCTTATCATTGCTCATGCAACTAAGAAGTATCATAACTTATCAGCCATAAATGAACCAACAACAAACTCCATCAAATTATTAGAGTCCGGGTGGGGATGGGGGCGGGGGGAAATTAGAGAAACAAAGCCAGCAGATTTAAAATTCTGCTTAGAATTTACCTCTGGGAGCCAGGGAAAGACATGCCTGCCACAAGCATCATGGAGGTGTATTTCTCCGGCCACTGCTAGATGAATCCATTGTCCATCTCAGTAGATGACCTTCAAACTATTAAAAAATAAATTTTTATAAAATGAAAAACTATGATTTTTATACAAATATAAAGTGAATATGTCAAGGTATACTTAGCGGATTAATTAATGAGGAACTGATTAATGAGGGAACTAATAAATGTCAGAACTAAGAGGAGAATTGAAGCTACCCATACATAAAATCGGACATGTTGAAATGAACTTACAGATCAGTATGAAACTAGTCAGTATCCACAGGGCAATCTGTTGTGTTATTCTGGACAGAGTAATTTTAATTAGCGTAAGTTTTCTACAATCTACAGACTTGTAAAATAGTTCAAAGACGTTGAAAAGAGCCCTTATAGAATCAGGTAACCCTAAAAGGTATGTTTCTTAGGACACCTGGTAGTCTTTTTTTGTTGTTGTCTCCTTCAGTCTTTTACTAGAGAGCCGTCCAGGCAGCGGTGGTTGGCTTCTTGGCCAACTTAGACACAGGTCAGCCAGCCCTTAATCTTTCAACGGCCAGCTGGAACTTACTAGGTTCTTGAGACAAGAGTGGAGTAAAGGGGTTTGGGTTCACCTTGCCCTGCCTTGCGAGCTGGGCAAAGACTCTGTTTGCCACCCCACTTTCCTCCATGTATCTTGTGACCCCTCCTGAGGATTATTTCGAAGTCAGTCCTTGCATGGTGTGGAGGTGGAACTCTGTGGTAGGAGAAGGTTTAACTTGGCAAAGAATTATCTGTTGGAACAGTAACCTGGAGTGACCAGGACCCTCCCCCCGACCAGAGGAGCATTTCCAAGCAGCACTTACCCACGCGGCCATAAGCTTAGACCAGTTTTGGTGAACTTTACAGTACGTTTTACTAAACTCAGTTTCCAAAAGGAATTCTCAGGATTTTATGAGTTACTTTATTACCCACAGAAAATTGTAAAGTTTTCTTAGGACTAATTGGTTAAGATAGGCTGGTTCTTGGCTTTCTTTTTAGATAAGACTTCTGCCTTTTCATCTCTAAATTTGGTAGGAGGTTATAGTTCTGTAGAAAAAAAATTCAGAATGCCTCTGTGATGATATTAATTGGAACAAAGTCTTCTTTGACTTTTGGCACTGTGCCATATGCTTTATTAAACATCAGGAATTAGATTGATCTTTAGAACACCTTTAAGAACGGAAATAACAGCCTCAAAGCTTAGAATAGAAGAGCAGTCGCAAGGGCATAAAGCAACTGCTCTATTTAGCTGTGCATTTTGTTAACACTTTTCATTTTAGTAACCTTACTTCTGATACAGATTCTTTATTACTGTTCTCAGCAGAAGCAACTGATATATCTTTCTTGACCTCACCATGCTTAGAACAAAACTTCTTTAAATCTCACATTTTCCTGATCACTGTGCTTATTATCACACGGGGCAGGTTATGGTTATGAAATCACAGAAACATCCATACCTGCTCTCTTAGGCCTACTGCTCTTCTAGCTATTTGTCTCACTGATTTGAGTAGAAACTCCTCTCCAGAACTCAGGTTAGCGCATTGCGGTTCTAGGAAGCCAAGGGCCAATGAAAGGCAATATATGCCCGAATTTAAAGTCCCTTCGTTTTCTTATTCTTATTGTTGCATAGTGAACATACATCAAATTGTGCACTTGCTTCCAGACTTTGGTTATCCTTGTGATTACTGTCTGTATCATCCATTATTACCTTTGGAAGGCAGCTAGAAAGCATTCCATTCTGTCATCAGTAAGATTTCATTTTCTATATAGGAGTACCGTGCAGAGTGACAACTGTGACTTTTGCCCAGCTCTAATACTTAACTTCTTTTGTCAGGAAGTGAACTGATGCTGGCTTCTCTTTGTCTTATTCCAAGCTGGGGCATGAGATTTTCCCTGCATTAGAAGGTTGTTGAGACCTGAAGCCTGGGAAGGTAAGATGCCAGCCTGAATACCATCCATTCAGAACTGGAGTTTAAATGAGTGGTGATGTAAGAGCCTAAGTCATTTAAGTCTTTCCATCTGTTCCTGGCTAATGGTCTTGATGAACACTTAAAGTTTAACCCAAACACAAACAGTGAAAATCTCTGTGACTGAAAGGCCAGTTAACATTCTTTATACTATTTAAATATAATTTTATTTACTGAAATTTTTACTTTTTTGCTTACAAGGAAAAACTGACATCTATCAATTTTTATGTGTACTTTATACAAGTGTATAGGTATATTTTTTACCCCAGTAAGCATAACATGATATACTATGAAACACATATATATATATGTACTTTGTGTTCGTAGTTTTACTTCTTCTGATTTTTAAAAAACATAATAGACTGTATTTTTTAGAACTGTTTTAGATTTCTTCCCTGATCTGTTTTTTGAGGCAGACAAATAGGGAGATTTGAGTCACTGAGTTTGTTAATACGGGGAAAGAAGACAGCAAGAAAATCAACAAATCACAACACTTTGTCTTCGTGTCGTGATTAACAAAGCAGCATCTATGGGCATTTCTCCCAGAAAGGCTTCATTGGAGAAAACCAGCCAGTCTAAACACTCAGTAACGAAGGTCGTGTTTTTACACTGCTGTTGCCCACTCTCACCTTTTATTTGAAAATGCTTCTTCATTCACTGTGCTCTAGCTAGTTTTAGTAAATAAGATATTTCAAATTTTTAGTGATTTCTTAATCTAAAACATAGTAGCCCTTCACGATGAAACTACAAATAATACCCTACCTAGGAAAAATATAGATTGTTCTCTATTTTGACGATTTGTCATTTATATCCAGATACAACAGGTAGTCTATTTTAATAGTTTAATTCTATTTATAGGAATTATCTGTGTAACAGTCAATCTTGAAAAAATCTAAGATAGTACTTTTTAATTGGACTTAAATTATACTAATACATTTGAAAAACTAATAAATTTTAATGATGCAAATGTCAGATAAATATGACATTAAATCAGTTTTCATAAGATTGAATATTGGCTAAGTATCTCTAAATATTATAAAGAAGCTAATAAATATTTCATGAGGTTGCATTTATAATACTAGCTAAGAAGAGAGGCAAGGGTCAGGGACCAATCTTCTCTGAGTTCTTGGCTTATAAAACTCTGGTAGGCGTTTCATAGCATTTTGGCTACATTTATTTGTGTGTTATTATATGGCCCTGGACTATTAAAGGGATCCAAGCCCACATTGTCAGTTTGTTTACTTGAACCCTTTTTTTTCTTTTTTTGAGACAGAGTCTCACTATGTCTCCCTTAGTAGAGTACTGTCACGTCACAGCTCATAGCAACCTCAAACTCTTGGGCTTAAGCGATTCTCTTGCCTCAGCCTCCCAAGTAGCTGGGACTACAGGTGCCTACCACCATGCCCAGCTTATTTTTTTGTTGTAGTTGTCATTGTTGTTTAGCAGGGCCGGGCCGGGTTTGAACCTGCCAGCCCTGGTGTATGTGGCCAGTGCCCTAACCACTGAGCATGGCACCGAGCAGTTTTCTTGAACCTTTTTAAAAGCTTTATTTTATTTTTGATTTTTAAAAACTTTTCATGAGTTTCAGATTGAACTTTGATTGCCACAGAGTATCTAGTGGAATTCAACTTTGGCACTTGACAATATTAGATTTTTTCTTTCTGAAATAGATCAGCCCAAGTGAAGTGGCATTGATAGTGAGTATCCCTTTAGTTAGTGAACTCTTCTATAATATTATAAACTTTATTTATTAATTCTGAGACACATTTAGTAAGAATAGCATTTGTTGCTCACCATGCTTTTAGCCTTTTTCTAGTTATACTTTTTTTTAGGCATTTTATTCCCTGTAGTCCTTAGATATAAATTTGGCGCTTGTCAGTTGACCACTTTCAGTTACTTTTTAGTTAGTGTGTGTTTTCAGTGTTCACAGAACTTTTAGACATTGCCTCACTTCGTTCTGACAATAGCCCTGTGAAACAATTAAAGCAAGTGGTGTTATTTTAACTTCACAGAATCTTAGCGTTCAAGTGACTTGCCCAAGATCACATAGCCAACACAAGAGGATATGATGAAGAACCAGTTTGGTTCAGCTCACAGTCCAAAATTCTTTCTTGAAACTAATGGCACTGTTTGTTCACATGACTAAAAACTTCGTTCCTTATTCATGTTCAAATGTTGTCACAACCTCACTTGAATGCTGTAGAATCTAATGAATTTATTTCATGTCCAGTTAGTTAACATACCTTCTGTATTTAGGGTCAGATTGATGATAGTATGCAGCTAGAAAACCAACATGTGTTACCTGGATTCTGAGTTTTGCTCACCTACTGGAGCACTTGTACCTTCCAGCATTAATCTTCAGTTCCAAGAGAATGTGCCTGACCCTCAGGGCTTCATATTCACCTCATTACGTGGCAGAACTGTTTGCTACTTGGCAGTGTATGCACGCAGAAGTGAGGTCCAGAGAGAAATGAGTAAGGGAGTTCTTTACATGAAGACCAAAAGCTACTTGGTTCTGCCTACGTGCTGGTGTAATACTTAACCTCTCTGTGCTTGGCTTCAGCTAGTACTATCCGCGGCCTGTGTCTACTTCATTCACCATTATTTACCTTTAAAGGAGCTGATTAGTATGCTTGCCTGAAATTTGGTGTCTGTGTCATAACTGAGGTCATAACATTTTCATAAATGAACTACAGTTTTAGAATTCTTGAACACAGTCACTGATAGGCAGTATTTACTTTTTTTATATAATAAATCTGTATTTGAAAACTTAAAATTTATTTTTAGGTTAACCAGTCCTACTTCTTAGATAGCAATATAATATTTAAATTTGTTGGTGCCTTTCTCTAGAATCAGATTTGACTATTTAAAGAATAATAAGATTGGTTTTTGTTTTGGGGGGGTTTTTTTCAGGGGCTGGGTTTGAACCTGCCACCTCCGGCATATGGGGCCGGCACCCTACTCCTTTGAGCCACAGGCACCACCCAAGATTGTTTTTTTTTAAACTTTGCTTAAAGTTATTATCAGGTTTTGACTTTCCCACAAGAGCACGTATTTGCTTTACTCTAGCTATAAGACAGTAGAACTAAGGTTGACTGGTTTTCCTTATATGCCTTTTCCTGATAACTTAAATCATGACCTGACCCCAAGGTTTATGTTTACACTATTCCCTTGACTCCTTCTAACAGAAAGTACCAAGTAAAACATTTGTGGTTAGTCATGTCAGGCCAGGTTGTCTTTTTTCCTTTGGTATTCAAGCTTGAATAGCCTTAAGAAATACGAGTATTGAGCTTATCCCTTTTTAAAAAAGAAACTTTCCCTATCAAACAAAACTATACTGTCTCATTGCAGGATTTTTTTCTAGAATGGAAACTAAACCCCATTTTTAACATTATTTTGAAACTTTGAGAGTTATTCTAAAGCTAGGATGGGTCTTTCTTTCATAGCTAAAACTTTTCTTTAAAAACCTTTAGTAGTCACAATAATTGACTAAATTTATTTTAAAAATAAAAAGAGAAATTATAGATGAGCCTTTAGTTTTGTTACTTTAAAGATACTTTTGAAAACTAGATTTAGCCCTCTGTGTTTTGACTGTGTGGAACTCTGCCCCTCCCCTCCTGGTTGTGACAGTGTACGGACTGATTGTGAGGGCCGTCTCTGTATTGACTTTCTATGGGGTGCGTGTTGGTATTTATTCCCCTTTGGGGAAGCAGGAGGTAGAGCTAGAAGAGAAAGAAAGAAATTATTTTCATTTAATCTATTTCCCCCTTACCTTATCTAACTCACATTATGGAAAATGATCATAAATTGACTTTAGGTAATCTTGATTTCACTAAATACTTTTGCTTGCATTTGAGCGTGCCACTCGTAGTCTATCCTTACTTTTCCTTTCCACGTATCCTCAATCCCATCTTTGTGGTAGTTTGAGTGAACCTAGCCTGCTGCTTTGCCTGAACGGACACCCCGAGGGGAAGCTGTCCCCAGTCACACCACTGCCTCAAACTGAGTAGGGCCTGAGGTTCATAAAACGTCTTTCATGTGCTCATTTAACTAAAACTGATCTCTTGTGCTATATCTTGATATTCTTTCCTCTTATTTATCGGAACCATGCTTTATTAGTCTATCACTCATGAATGACAAAGCTAGTAGTTACTTCACGTGTAACTTTCTAAGCCTATAGCCTACGGTGAGAGAAATAGAGATAAAATTTCTAAATACTTACCTAAGCTGGAAAGAGGTAAGGAGAACTAATTGTAAAATCAACCTTTCTATTTTTTTGTAAATAAGCTTAAAATCAGATGGTTTGGTAAAAGCAGCTTAGATACACACATATACATATCCTTTTTTTTTTTTTTTTACCTAGAACTGTTGCTGAGTGTAGTTTTTCCCAAGTTTACTTCAT
The DNA here is from genome assembly GCF_000181295.1 of Otolemur garnettii. Lineage (NCBI taxonomy): Eukaryota > Metazoa > Chordata > Mammalia > Primates > Galagidae > Otolemur > Otolemur garnettii. The sequence continues at coordinate 29,488,441 of NW_003852406.1, forward strand.
AACTTCTTGAGGTACCTTATAAAAAATATTACTTTATATTAAAATATTATTTATTAATTTATTTTTGAGACAGAGTCTTACTTTGTCACCCTTGGTAGAGTGCTGTGGCATCATAGCTCACATCAACCTCAAACTCTTGGGCTGAAGTGATTTTCTTGCCTCAGCCTCCCAAGTAGCTGGGACTATAGGTGCCCACCACAATGCCAGGCTATTTTCTTAGAGATGATGTCTCGCTCTTGCTCAGGTTGGTCTTGAACCTATGAGCTCAGGCAATCCACCCGCCTCAGTCTCCCAGAGTGCTAGGATTACAGGCATGAGCCCCCATGCCCCACATATTCTTTATTTTAAATGCAACAGAATAATAAAATTGATCTGGTGCCAAACAGTATTATTCTCATTCATTTGTATCAAGTCCTGTGTTTTATAATTCTTTGGACATATTAACAGGGAAAAGGGATTTTTGCTAATATGAAAGACTATGGTTCTTTGTCATATGGTTTGAGAGAGCTAAAATTAATTGGCTTTAAAGTATTTTGTTGGAAAATGAGAATATAAAAAAATTCTGAAAAAAGATAAGGTGAGTAGAACTACCTAATATTAAAACATAAAGTGGCTTGGCACCTGTAGCTCAACCGGCTAAGGCGCCAGCCATGTATACCTAAGGTGGGGTTCGAATCCAGCCTGGACCCGCCAAACAACAATGATGGCTACAACCAAAAAATAGCCGGGCGTTGTGGCGGGCACCTGTGGTCCCAGCTACTTGGGA
>NW_003852406.1:29489310-29494714 GCF_000181295.1 Otolemur garnettii
AAAAAAAAAAACCCATAAAGTAACAGCATTGAAACAATGTGTTAGAGGCCCTAGATTAGATGTATAGATCATTGAGGAATAGAAAGAAATGCCATTGTTTACTAAATGTGACACTACCTTTTTCTTTTCTTTCTTTTTTTTTTTTTTTTTGTGAGATAGAATCCCACTTTGTCACCCTCAGTAGAGTGCTGTGGCATCACAGCTCATAGCAACCTCAAACTCTTGGGTTTAAGTGATTCTCTTGCCTCAGGCTCCCAAGTAGCTGGGACTACACGCGCCCACCACAACGCCCAGCTATTGTTTTAGAGACAAGGTCTTGCTCTGGCTGAGGCTGGTCTCAAACTCATGAGCCCAGGCAATCTACCTGCCTCAGTTTCCAGAGTGCTAGGATTACAGGCTTAAGCCACCAGGCGTGGCCCAAATTTGACGTTATCTTAAAGGAGTCACTGTTACATAGTGGTTAAAGGAATGATTATTATTTAATGAAAAACAAGTTAGCAGTTTTAAGAAAAAAATGCACTTAGATTTTCATGGATACAAGATACAACAAAAAGGAAATTTTAAATGAATTTGAGTGAAGTATGAATAATTATATCACTGAAAATCTAGAAGGTGGGGCAGCACCTGTGGCTCAGGGGGTAGGGTGCTGGCCCCCTATACCAAGGGTGGTAGGTTCGAAACTAACCCTGGCCAACTGCAACAAAAAAATAGCTAGGCATTGTGGCAGGCGCCTGTAGTCCCAGCTACTTGGGAGGCTGAGGCAAGAGAATTGCTTAAAGCCCAGGAGTTGGAGGTTACTGTGAGCTGTGATGCCACAGCACTCTACCGAGGACAATAAAGTAAGACTCTGTTTCTAAAAAAAAAAAAAGAAGAAAGCAAGAAAGAAAAGAAAATCTAGAAGGTAAGCCTGAATATGCTATAATTTCTCTGGAGTTTCTAAGCAATTAGAAAACTGGAAAAAGAAAATTAGACTGAATTTGTTTTTCTATAACTGTAGCTCTACTAACATTATAGGAAAGCATGTCTAATTCTGTGCTCACAATCTAAAAATTTAGTCTTTTTTTCTTTTTTTTTTTTTTTGAGACTGAGCCTCAAGCTGTGGCCTTGGGTAGAGTGCCAACCACAACACCCAGCTATTGTTTGGTTGTAGTTGTCATTGTTGTTTGGCAGGCCCGGGCTGGATTCAAACCCACCAGCTCTGGTGTATGTGGCTGGCGCCTTAGCTGCCTGAGCTACAGGCGAGCCAATCTTTTTTCTACTTAACAGCTGGAAACCTTTTTGTTTCTAAATTAGTTAATGTAAAACAGAATGCAAAACTTCATCTAAAATTTTACTCTGTAGGTGCATTGAAAATTATACAGGAGCCCGCTGTGAAGAAGTTTTTCTCCCGAGCTCCAGCATCCAAACTAAAAGCAACCCGTTTGCAGCTTTTGTGGTACTGATTGTCCTTCTGGTAACACTCATTGTTGCAGCCCTCTACTTGCTCTGCAGGTAAACAAAACAGAAACAAGCTTTGGAAAGAAAAAGGTAGTGCAGAAGGAGTTCCATTAAATAATTAAAATGCCCTTTAGTTCTAGATGTCTTTCTAGATACTGTTTTATGTTTAAAGTTACCTCTTAAATATAGTTTTTGTTAATAAATTAATGCCATTTTTGAAAAGGTCTTAATCCACAGTCTTAATTTGGTCTTTGTTACTGTCATCATTATTTACTTTGCCTTCTCTAAAATACTCATGTAGACCCACACTCAGTACAATAAGCATGCCAGAAACACCTATATTTGGGGCTAGGAGTATTTAAAAGTAAATTTTTAATGTGAAAGAAAAGAAACAGCTATTCAATACTGTAAATGTAAATTTAAGACATATGGGTAATATCTAGGGTCAACTATTTAGTGCCTACCATGTGCAACACATTGTGCTCAGCAAAAGGAGTAGGGTAATGGACAGACATGTTCCTGACTTCACAGAGAATTAAATCAATTTGGAGAGACAGACAAGCAGGACATTTGAGGAGACCAGTAATATATAAGGGAAAGAAAGGAGAAATGACTTGCATGAGGCAATACTATGCAATTAATTACTTTGGTTCTTTAGTTTTTGTCCTTTTTTTTTTTTAATTTTGTGAAAGTAAGTGAATGTATGGAGAGAGAAAAATCTCCACTGTCTTCCTCTTCTTAGGAGGACATCCGTCCTGTCACGTTAGGGCCCCATCCTTAAGACCACTATTTCACCTTAATTACCTTCCCTAAAGACTATGTTTTCAAATACAGTTACTTTGGAGGTCAGGGCTTCAACATATAAATTTTAGGGGAAGACAATTCAGTTCATAAGAGACAGTATGTTTTAGTGTTTTAAGTCAGCATTCTCCAAATAAAAAGAACTAATATGATGTGTGTGTCCATATATAAAGGGTGCCAAAAATGTATATACCTTTTACAAACATAAAAAAAGTTATTAAATTTGTAATACTCAAGTCATTTTATTTCTGCAATCACAAGCAGTACTCAACATACTTGTATTCATCTTTTGTCATTGGTACATACCAAGCATTACAATTCTAATAGTTTTTTCTTAAAATGTGTACGCATTTTTTTGGCACCATGTATATGTGTGTATATGGGAGAGTGTATGTGTATGTAGACAGACAGAAAGAGACAGAGAAAAAAGAGATATTTATTTTGAGGAATTGGCTCAAGCAATTCCAAAGCTGGCAAGAAAGCTGGCAAGTCCAAAATCTGCAGGCTGGGCGGATCCAGACAAGAGCTGCTGCTGCAGTTCAAGTCCAAGGGCTGTCTGCTGGCAGATTCCTTTTTTACTCAAGGGAGGTCAGTCTTTATCTGTTAAGGCCTTGAACTGATTGGATGAGGCTCACTCATATCTCGGAAGGCAATCTGCTTTACTCAGAGTCCATAGATTTAAATCTTAATCTCATCCAAAAAACCCCTTCACATAAACATCAATAATAATGTTTTGCCAAACATCTGGGCACCATGGCCCAGCCAAGTTAACAAATGAACCACTACAGCATGAACAAGAAAATTATAGGCCAATCTTGTTCATTAACTAGATGTAAAAGAGTAGAGATTAGCCAACGAATCTCAAACTATATAAAAGAAACAAATTGGTATTGTATTTTTAAACTCACCAGTAAAACTCTCTGATGATCTTAGATTTACTACAGAAATTCAGAGGTAGTGTAATGTTAAATATTAACAAATATATTTCATTTTATGTATAGATTAAAGGAAAAAAATCTTTTAACCTCCTCAATAAAGACCAACCTAGGAAGGGGGAAAAAAAAATGCTGACAAAAAGCCTCCAGCAAGCAGCATATGTGAATAGCGGACGTAGAGCAGAAATGGCGCTGCAGAGCAGTGGGGAGATAACGGGCTTTTCAATAGATGGTATTGGCATCGATGTGTATCCACACAGAAAAAGTAAAATTGGATCTTCGCTTCATAACTCAGGATCAGTTCAGGAAGATTAAAGACCTGAATATGAAAGGCAAAATGAAACTTATAGAAGAACATTTAAATGTCTTTGTGCCCATGGGAGTAGGAATAGATTTCTGAAACAAGAATCAAGAGACACAGATCACAAAAGGAATGGCTGATAAATCAGTATTAAAATCGAAAATGGCTAGTTATCAAAAGATGCCATTAAAAAAAGAAAAAAGCCCAGCTACAAACTAGAAGTAGATGTTTGCAACACATGAAAATAGACTATTATTCTCTCGATATATGTCTCAAATATATCAACTCCTATAAATCATTAAGAAAAAGGTAGAAATATGAGGGGAAAAGAATTGAATTTATATAGGAGGAAAGGTCCAGGGAATGTATATACGAAAAGACACTCAACCTCATTAGTCAGAGAAATGTAAACTAAACCTCCTAGGAGATACCATTATTTCACTCATGAGATTGGAAAAATATTTTTTAAAGAAACAGCTGAACAATATAAAATGTTATGAGACTTTAAAATATGAAACAGTTTTGAACACTTTTGAATCAGTTTGCAAATACCTTGTGTAGCTGAACAAGTACACGCTCTCCACCTCAGTAATTTCACATGTGGGAAATTTCACCTTCCAGAAACTCTCACAAACGTGTATCAGAAGTTTATAGTAGAGCCAGTCATAATAGCAAAAGTTAGAAATGACCCAAGTACCCGATAACACTAAAATAGACAAGCTGTGGCATGTTCATTCTAAAGAATAATGTATAAAAGCAGAGCTGAGCGGCAGCTGCCCACATCAACCCGGATGAATCTTAGAGACACGATTGGAGTGAAAGAAGCAAGTCACAGAAGAAAACATAAGAGCACGATTCCATTCATATAAAGTCTACAATGATGCAAAACCAGTGTATTGTTTAGGGTCTTACATAAGTAGTAAAAAGTATTAAAAAAGAAAGATGCCGACTAGCACAAAATACAGACAGTAGTTACCCCTGGTGGTGAGGAAGGGGGATGCGATTAGAGAAGGCTTCTGGGAAACGTTAATGGCCTATTTCTAATCTTGTGCTGAGTACGTAAGTGTTTATCGCTGATTTTTAAAATGAATATATTTTTATCCACTCTTTTTGTGTGTATGCTTTAACATTTAATTTTAAGACATTTGGAAAATGGATATAAATTTGATCAATGAGACAATATGCTTACAAAACTAACATCTTTGAATAATCTTCAGATGGGGTTACCGTGTGTGAAATCATGTATTTTTTACTTGTTGAAGAAGTACAAGCAGATATATGAACTGAGATATGGCATAATGTCAAGGGCAGACTTAATTCAAAAAATAACATGAATAACTATTACTGCGGAATCTAGACATAAAATTTAGGCTGCCATATAATGACCACGGGAAATGTTTTTGTCTCGTGGAAATGTGGTGCTTTCGAGAGTGAAACTGTTTATTATGATAGCTTTGGCTGAAACTGCTTTACTCTGGGGGCCTTTTGAACATTAGTAAGTAACTAGTGCCATCTTTGAATGAAGTCTAGAATGATACCCCACTAATGCTACTATCTGGGTAGGATTAATAGTGTTTCAGGAGTAGGAGCCAGTGTGCATTCAGGAAAAACATACCATTTTGCAAGGACAAAAGTGATTTTGGCTTCATTTTCATTAATGTAAGCTAATACTCTGAATATTTAACACATGTAAAAAAACTAAAGGAGGTATACATTCTAAACTCTTTAAAGTAATTTTTAAAAATCTCTGTCATGATCACATAAATTATAACCTGTATTAATTGATCAGATGACAAAAACTGAACTGAAATATTAAAAATGTCCAAAATGACTTTTTGAAATGCTTTTAATAGAATAGTAGTTGACTGGCTCGGCACCTGTGGCTCAAGTGGCTAAGGCGCCGGCCACATACACCTAACGTAGTGGGTTC
>NW_003852406.1:29494891-29507165 GCF_000181295.1 Otolemur garnettii
AAAAAAAAAAAAAAAAAAAAAAGAATAGTAGTTCACTGAAGCTATTCTGTGTCATGTAAGTGTCCCAACTAAAATGTTAATTAACTTCTTTAGAAAGAGCACTTGACATGTAAAGGGGATCTTAAATAAATAAATCACACACACACAAAATCACACTAACATACATGTATATCAGCTTTGGTGTCTTAAAAGAACAAGACAGGTGGTATCCCAGCACCTGGAGTCCCCAGAGATGACTGACCCACCTGCATGGTAGATGCAGTTAAATAATAGGATGCAGACTTAAAGGATCCCTGACAATTTCACACAACTGGGGAAAGGAAATGAACCTCTAAATAGTCTAGGTCTTCTGATATGCTTTCCTATTACCCATTTTTTGTTTCTCTCTTCTCTGCTGTCAGGAAGGGCCACCTTCAGAGGACCAGTTCAGTCCAGTATGGTATCAACCTGGTAGAGACGAGTGATACCAGTGCCTACCACAGTAAGTAAATTCAAAGTGAAATGCCAGTTTTAAAGCCCTACATGAGACCGTTGTTGTTACATGCAGGGATTTAGTGTGAGATTTATCTAGAAAAGACTGATCCTAGGACTTTTTAAATGGACTTTGTGCCAAGCACCCTTTTTCACATGAAGATAATTTATTATCTTCTATAATGTGCTATACAGATATAAGGGGCCAGATTCTTAGAAATATTTTGAGGGAGGCTAGTGTTTAGAGAGGATGAATAATTTTACATGCAAAGATAAGCAAATCTCTGAGAAGACAAATTGATATTTTAAAACTATATTGAAACTTCTGCTTTTGGCCAAGATGGAGTAACAGACATTGGATTTATTTCCTCCCACTTGAAACAATTTTGAACAAAATACACAAAGCAATGGTTTTCAAAATATTTACATCAGGCAACAGAGAACCACAATCCCTGAGAGATGGGAAACAGATGAGGTGAGCCAGTGATTACCTGAGATGACTGAACTGAAAGCGTTTCCAGGCTGTGGCACGAATGGAGGAACTCAGCCTGAACTTGGCATACTCCCCAAGTCGAGAAGATGGAGCTGGGGTTCAGGAAGATCAAAATGGCTAAAGTCCACTAAATAGTACTAGAAAAGAGAGAGACCTGTACGGAAAGAGAACTCCAGAGATCTTCAATTCAGGTGTTTAACTAAGAAGTAATCAGCACACATATGGGAGAAACCTCCCATACTTTAGGTTAGGGAAAGAAAATACAAAGGATTAGAGGTGCTCAATATTCTCATAGGGCCAGGAAAAGTAGCTGTTTGCACCAAAACTAAAAACATCGTTATTCATAGGGTGTTAGAGTCCACGTAAGAGTGTTTCCCTGGGAATGGGGAATAATTAGCCCTCGATTAAGCAGCATCCCAGTCCTACCTTACAAACTGAAGGAATAAAATTGTTTCCAATGGGAAAAAAAGAACAAAACCCTCAAGAATTCTAAAAATACCCAGTACTTAACAGGTAAAAGTCACAATGTCTCCTATGCAATATAATTACCAACCTGCAAAAAAAACAGGAAATAGGTTCAAAAATGAGAAACATTAATAAATAGAAATTGACCCAAATGTTAGAAATATCAGGCAAGCACATAAATAATTATTAAAATGTATTCCTTATAGTCAAAAGTTAAGTCGAGATATGGAATATACATTTTTTTTTTTTAATTGAGACAGAGTCTCACTTTGTTGCCCTCGGTAGAGAGCCATGGCATCACAGCTCAAAGCAACCTAAAACTCTTGGGCTCAAGCGATTTTCTTGCCTCAGCCTCCCAAGTAGCTGGGACCACAGGCACCTGCCACACACCTGGCTATTTTTTTGTTTAGCAGGCCCGGGCTGGGTTGGAACCCACCAGCCCTGGTGCATGTGGTCAGCACCCTACCCACTGAGCTACAGGCACCACCGGAATATACATTTTTCAAAGGACCCAAATTGAACTTCCAGAGATGAGAACGTGTGTGTGAAATATAAATACTGGATGATAGTAACATCAGATTACACACTGTAGAAAAGAATGGTGAACTTGAAAATACAGCAATCAGAACTATTGAAAGAAAAAAACATAGAAAGAAAAATTTTTAATGAAAAGAGCATCAGTGAGCTATGTGACAACTTCAAGTGGTATAATACTGGGTTTCTGGAGTCCCTGAAGGAAATAAGAGAGAGAAGGGGGCAGAAAAGGATGGGAAGGAATAACAGTGAAATTTTTTCCAGATTTGATAAAAACCTTGAATTCATAGATACCAGAAGTTCAACAAACCCTACAAACAAGAAGCACAAAGAAAACATCATTGAGGTACATCATAATTGAATTGCTTAAAACAAGTAATAAAGAGAAAATCTTAAGGCAGCCAGACACATCACATACAGGGAAAGATAACAATGACAGCAGTTTTCTTTTCAGAAACAATGCAACCTAAAAGAGAATGGAGCAACATTTATGTTGTATTTAAAAAAAGAAGTAAATCTAGAATTCTACACCAAGCAAAATATCTTTCAAACACAAGGCAAAATAGATAAATCAATTTTGATAAGCAAACTTGGAGATTCATACTTTCTGATTTCTAAACTTACTATGAAGCTACAGTAATCAAGGCACTGTAGTACTGGCTTATAGATAGACATACAGGTCAACGGAATAGGACTGTACACCCACACTCAAGGCAGCATTATTCACAAGACCCAAAATATAGAGCAACCCAAATGTCCATCAGTGGAAGACCAGATGAACAAACTATGGCAGATACATGTAGTGGAACATTACTCAGCAGTAAAGTGAAATAAATTCTACTACATGCTACAACATGGATGAATACTGAAGACATGCTAAGTGAAGTAAGCCAGACACAGAAGACAGGTCGCATGTGAGTCCACTCATAAGAGGTGCCTGGAAAAATCAACTTCACAGAGACAGAAAGTGGAATGGGGCTGTGGCGAGAGGAACTGGGAGTTACTGCTTAACAAGTATTAGGGTTTAGTTTGGGGATGAGTAAAATGTTCTGGGAATGGGGTGCTGGTTGCAGACAATGTGAACATACAGTAGTCCCCTTATCCATGGTTTCACTTTCAGTGGTTTCAGCTACTGCAGGTAAACACTGTCCAAAAATGTTAAATGGAAAATTCTATAAACAATTCATGCATTTTAAATTGCACACCATTCCTTTCTGAGTAGCATGATGAAATCCCATGCTGTCCCTCTCAAGATGTAAATCACCCCCTTGGTTCAGCGTATCCGCACATACATGCTACCCACTTACTTAGTGGCCATCTAGTTGTAAGACTGACTGTCCTTCTCACAGTACTTGTGACCAAGTAACCCTTATTTTACTTAATTATGGCACCACAGTACAAGAGTAGTGATGCTGGCATATTGTTATAATTGTTCTATTGTATTATTGCTGTGGTTAATCTCTTACTAAGCCTAATTTATAATTTAAACTTTATCATACATACGTGTAGGAAAAATAGTATATATAGGATTTGCTGCTATCTGAGGTTTCAGGCATCCAGCAGGAGTCTTGGAATGTATCCCTTACGGAGAAGAGGGAACCAATGTGCTTAATGCCACTGAACTGTACACTTAAAAATTGTTAAGATGGTAAATCTTATTATATGGATCTCACCACGATAAAAATTCAACCAGATCGAGTGAGATGCCATCATTAAATGATGCTGTCAGATGATTCATTTTTTTTTTTTTTTTGAGACAGAGCCTCAAGCTGTCCCCCTGGGTAAAGTGCCATGGCAACACAGCTCACAGCAACCTCCAACTCCTGGGCTCGAGCGAGTCTCCTGCCTCAGCCTCCCAAGTAGCTGGGACTACAGGCGCCCACCACAACGCCCGGCTATTTTTTGGTTGCAGCCATCATTGTTGTTTGGCAGGCCCGGGCTGGGGATTTGAACCCGCCACCTTAGGTGTATGTGGCTGGCGCCTTAGCCACTTGAGCCACAGGCGTCGAGCCAGATGATTCATTTTTAATGTGATCAAAATTATCACTTATCAAGAGGCTGAAATAATGTGTCCCTACATTTTATAACTGAGAAAGGCATATATTTTAATGTTTTAGAAAGTAGGTTGACCTTTGCTATATTTGTAATGCTAATATTTTTGCTGTATTTATAATAATATCTGAAGACACATTAATCTGTAAAATGCTTGGTGGTAAAATAGTGAAGAAATTCTCAAAAAGAAACAAAGTTTTTAATTGATCATGGTGTGAACTGGACAGGTTAACTTTAGGGGCCAAATATGAGAGGAAGAAGTGTGGAAATTATTTCCTGCCTTAAGACCTTGAATGCAAAAGCACTTGAGCTTGTAATTCATTAACAGCATTTTTCCTCAAAAAGTTTGCCTCTTGATTTTTTTCTCTAGAATGTTCAATGAGATGATAAAATCCAATTAGTTTTTAGAAACCACACACATATAAAACAACAATCTGACCTCTTTCTTGCTTATAAAGACACATTTGTAAAAAAACAAACAGGAAGTGACCTTAGCCTTGTAGCCTTTCCATACATAGAGATACACTCTGGTTAGTTGGGGAAAGTTTTAGGATTCAAGTATTAAATCACTGTTTTTTTAATGGAAGGAAAAAAAGCGCAACAAAGGTTAAAACCAGAATAAGGTGAATATTGGGCTTGGCTCACAAAATTAGGACATTTGGCCAATTTTTTGAGGTCAGATAATCTCAGTCAATAACTACAAAGCTGTAATTCTAAGAAAAACAAAGGGAATGCCTTTTAATGAATGAGACAAGATAAGTGTCCTGGAAATAGGGTTGGAGTCACAGATTAGGAGAGTTGACTGTAGAGACTGAGACTTGCTTAATAATGTTAGTTCATGTTTGTTACGAAAATCATAGCAGAAAGGTACACTATTTTAAAACTTATTAATGACTTTCCTTCACCAAGAAAAACCCTCCTGCCATCACACCATAAAACTTTATTGTAGCGTCTCAGCTACACTCTGGCAGGTTTGCTCACGTCACTTGTGTGGTTCTAGAACACAAAGTGCCCTAGGTGATCCTCCCACTCTGTGCATTTATTATGCATCATCCCTATTGTAAATAATACCCTAATTTTGAAAATATAACTCTTCAAATGGCAAGAAAGTAGTGTGGCGATATAATCATGAATATCACATGCCTGCATGTGCCAGGCACTGTGCTTGATATTTCAAGTATTTCCACTCAACAATTGCGTGAGGTAGGTGCTGTTATTCTCAGGGTATGGTTAGAAAAACCGAGGCTTAGTGAGGCTAAGATCACGGTCACCCACCTGGAAGGTGGCAAACGAAGATTCAAATGCAGGCAAGCTTGGCTCCCAAGCTCATGTTTTTCTTACTACAATTATGTTTCCATAGATGCAAGTGATAGCCTGCCCGCAGGGCCCACTGGCTAGCGAGGGAATTTAGCCTCTTGTTTTATTAGTCTCTGGGTTTTTTGGATGTTTTCCTATCATCATTATTATTGTTGTTGTTGTTATCATTGCTATTCGAGTGACTCACTAACAATCCTTTCCTCTCACCGCCTCCTCTTTTCTAGCTTGTAAGGTGTGTATCTTACTTAGAAAGATCACTGGGCTTGTTAGAACGGGGAAAATAGTGAGGAAAGGCGGGGCGGGGAACTTACAATGTGTGACACTTGACTAAGGACAACACAACTATTTAGCGTTCTGGGGAGCCCTGTAGGGCAGGGTACTAGAAATCTTGCCTATTCCAGGTTGATCTCAACTCTTCCGATCACAATCAGAAGGGGCAGGTTTACGTGTGTGAGTAAAAGAGACGTAGGGGGGTGTGCATATACCGAAAAAGCACAGTGCAGAAAACAGCTCAGTGCTTCTGATTTTCCACAGGTCATGGAGAACACTGAAGAAACGTCAAAGTGAGTCGAATCGCTGCTTTTATTTTACAAAGGCAGAAAATGAAACACCATAAGGTAAAAGAAACTAAAAATTCAACTCTTCATTTCCTAAATAAAATGCTTGTGTAAGTTGTACTACAAAACACAAGTCTTTTCTGCCACCAGGTATGTGTGCTTCTGTAATGGTCCTCAGCCCACGTGTGAGTGGCAAACACAATGATGGTGTCAGTAAGACATGGAAGTCACATTAGTTCAAGAGGATTTTTCCCAGTATGCTAACATATGGAAGCCACCAGGGACCAATATTCTCACAACTAGAGAGAAATCCTTAGGAATATATGTAGATCTTATTTTTTTAAAAGAGAGAGAGAGAGATGAGAATCCTTTTTATTCAAGGAGTGGCTGGTTTTGTGGATTCATGAACTGCGGAGCTTTTTACTATGTCAAGGTATCTGAGAAGCCACAAGTACAGAGGAAAGTGCTGTGACGACATTTCACCCGGCAATTAGAAAAAAGCATTGATTGGTGAAGAAGGATGCCTCCGTAGCATATTTTTCATAAAGGGTCTTTCTGTAACTCACAGGAAAAAATATCATCTTGAAAGTTTAAGGAGGCAAAAGATGGACTAATTCTTAGTACAAATACCAGTGAAAATTGTGGGTTGTTATTACATAGGTTACAGAGTTCCTTCGTGAGGCCTATAATTTCTAGTGCATGATTTTGGAGATGGTAAGTTTTAATCTTTTCAGGTGCAAATTAAGAATTGGGTAGGTCAGAACAATTTAATTTCTTTACATTTTCCCCACCTAAGTTACATGGAAAAGGAAGTAAGTATTAGTGGCTTTGAGAAGTGTGGAAATAAAGTCTTGGAGCAGTCTGGAAGAATGAATGGGTCTGGGGCTGGTAAGGTTGAGGCAGAAGAACTTAACGCCAAGCTCTGAACCACGTCCTCCTCAAGACTGGCCTGCAAACTGGCTTTTTTACGCAGCTTAGCCTAATGTAGGTATTGGGAGCTGAATCTGTCCCTGGTGTCATTTGATTCATTCATCCCATCAGTCACCTAGTTAACAAACACGTGTGAGTGTGATACACTGAGACAGAGTATACAAAAGGAAAAGCCCTCACGTGATTTTAATTAATACTTTACTCTTAGCAAAGTTTTAGATGTACAGAAAAACTAAGCAGATAGTTCTAAGTCTCCCGTGTGCTCCCTTCCCCATCCAGTTCCTCAACATTTGCACTAGTGTGGTACATGTGCTTAAATTAATGAACCAATTATTATTAGCTAAAGCCTTGATTTTACATTAAGGTTCCTCTTTTTGATGTACAGTCTTATGGATTTTGGTATTTCTTATACTCACTGTATTTCCTCCTCCCTCCCTTCCACTGAACTTCTGACCAACACTTACGTCTTTACAGTCTAACTTTGCTTTTCCAGAATGTTATAGTACACAGCCTTTCAGACTGGATGCTTTAACTTAGTAACATGCATTTAAGACTCCTGTCTTGTGGCTTGATAGCTTATATATATATATGTATTTTTGTGAGACAGAGTCTCACTATATCACCCTCAGTAGAGTACTGTGCTGTCACAGCTCACAGCAACCTCCAACTCTTGGGCTTAAGCAATTCTCTTGCCTCAGCCTCCCAAATTGACAGCTTTTTAAAATTATTATTAAATGATCATATAGATCATGTATGTATTAATGCATTTATGGGATACAATGTGCTGATTTCATATAGAATTAGGAACGCTTACATCACACTGGTTAATATATACCTCATCTCGTTTACTTAATTATTGTGTTAAGACATTTATACTCTGTACTTAACAGATCCGACATGTACCCTTGCATTATGCACCAGAGGTGTGATCCCACCATTCACCCTTTCTGATAGCTTTTTTAAAAGTAGCTAAGCTGTACATTTTTCTTTTCAGTCTAAAACTTTTATTATGGTAAAATCTACCTGAGATTTAAATTTTGACCATTTTGAAACATGCTGTTTAGTGGCATTAAGTACAGTCACAATGCATGGCAACTATCCCCACAGTGCATCCAGAACTCTTCCCACACCAGATCTCTTACCCCTTAAACAATAAATCTCCATTCATTACTGCCTCCCAACTCTGACAGTAACCATTGTTCTGTCTCTATGAATTTCAATACTCTAGCTACCTCATAGAAATGAAATTGCACAGTATTTATCCTTTTGTGATTTATTTCTCTTAACATTTCTTAAAGATTCATCCATGATGCAGCATGTATCAAATTTCATTCCTTTTTATGGCCAAATACTATTACATTGTTATAGATATATTACATTTTGTCTATCCATTCATCTGTTGGTGGACATTTAGGCTGTTTCCAACTTTTGACTACTGTGAATAATGCTGCTGTGAACACCAGTATACAAATCTATCCTCAAGCTACTGCTGCTTTCAGTTATTTTGTGTATATACCCACAAGCGGAATTACTGATTAAATGGTAATTCTAAATTTGCCTTGAAAACTGCCATATTATTTTCTGTAGCATCTGCATCACTTTATATTTCCTTCAGCAATGAACAAGAGTTCCAGTTTCTCACATCTTTGCCAATACTTTCTGTTTTTTAATAATGGCCATCCTAATGGTATGAAGTGTTATCTCATTGTGGTTTTGATTTGTACTTCCCTATGGTTTGTGATATTGAGCATCTTTTCATGTCCTCAAATTCCCATCTCTATGACCTTCTTTAGACACCTGTCTATTCAAGTCCTTTGCCACTTTTTTTTTTTTTTTTTTTTTTGGCCAGGGCCAAGTTTAAACTCACCACCTCCAGTACATGGGGCCTGCACCCTACTTTGAGCCACAGGCGCTACCCTGCTTTGCCACTTTTTAATCAGGTTTTGTGGTTGTTGTATTTTAAGTGTTTTGTATATATTCTGGATATTAAATCCTTATCAGGTGAGTGGCAAACACTGTCTCCCATTCTGTGGATTGTCTTTTTACTCTATTGATAATATCCTTCATGCACAAGATTTTAAAAATTTCCTTTTTTGCCCATGAGTTTGGTTTCAAATTTAAGAAAGTATTGCCATATCTAAGCTTTCCCTATTTTCTCCTAGGAGTTTTATAGTTCTTGCTATTACATTTAGGCCTGGGATCCATTTTGAGTTAATTTTGCACATGGTCTTGGGCAAGGTTCCAACTTCATTCTTTAGCACATGGCTACCCAGTTTTACTACCACCACTTGTTGAAAAAAAAGTTCTTTTCCCATTGAATGGTCTTGGCACCTTTTTCAAACATTTAACTACATATGACAGCATTTATTTCTAGGCTTTCTGTTCTATTCCATTGGTCTGCCTTTATGCCAGAATTACACTGTTTTTGATTACTGTAGTTTTATGGTAAGTTTTGAAATCAGAAAGTATGGGTCTTCCAGCTTGTTACTCCTTTTCAATATAGATTTGGCTATATGGGGTACCTTTGAGATTCCATATACTACAGGATGGTTTTCCTATTTCTGAAAAAAAAAAAGCAGCAGCAGCCGCCTCCACTGGGATTTTCATAGGGTTGCACTGACTCCGTAATCACTTTGAGTGGTATTGACATCTTAGCAATATTAAATCTTGCAGTCCATGAACACGTGTTCAATTTATTTCTTTAATTTTTTTAGCAGTGTTCTGTAGTTTTCCTGTGTAAGTTATTCGCTTTCTTTGTTTTAACCTATTTCAATCTTGTGTTGCTACTATAAATAAAATTGTTCTGATACTTTTCCTCTTAGATTGTTCATTGCTAGTGTATAGAAATGCAGCTGATTTTTGTGTTTTATACACTGCTACTTTGCCAAATTCATATATGGGCTGTTTTTTTGTGGAATCTTTACAGCTTTCTACATATAAGACCATATTATCTGTGAATGGATATAATTTTACTTCATACTATCCAACTTAAATGCCTTTTCTTGACCTACTGTTCAAGCTAGAACTCCCAGTACTATGCTGAATATAAATGGTCAAAGTGGGCATCCTTGGCTTGACCTTAGAGGAAAAGTTTTCAGTCTTCACCATTCAGTATGAAGTCCACTGTGGGATTTTCATATGGCTTTTATTTTCACATTATACTGTTGACATAGTTTCCTTTTCTTCCCTTGTTTTTAATCACAAGATGTTGAACTTTGTCAAATGCTTTTTCTGCATCATTGAGATGTGTTTTTTTCCTTTCATTCTGTTAATGTGGTATATTGATTGGTTTTATTGTATGATGAATAGTCCTTCCATACAGAAATTAATTCAGTTGGCCATGGAGTAAGATCCTTTTAATATGCTGCTGAATTCAATTTGCTAATACTTCATGAGGATTGTTGAATCAAGGTTCATGAGGACTGTCAGTCTGCAGATTCCTTTTCTTGTAGTATCCTTGTCTGGTTTTGGTATCAAGGTGATCTTGGCCTCTTAGAATGAGTTAGGAAGTGTTCCTCCCCTTCAATTTTGGGGAAAAGTTTTAAGGATTGCTGTTACTTCTTCTATAATTGCATGGTAGAATTCAGAGCTTTTGTTTTTCAGAATTGTGATTGCTAATTCAATCTCCTTACTAATTGTAGATCTATTCAGATTTCTCTGTTTCTTCGTGATTGAGCAGTGGTAAGTTTAGCTTTTCTTGGAATTTGTTTCATCTAAGTTGTACAAGAGTTGACAGTACTCTTAGAGCCCTTTTCATTTTTGTAAACAGTATTCTCCCATTTTCTTTTTTATTTTAGCTTGAGTCTTCTTTTACGTTGTCCACTTAAAGAGAGGATTCTCACCTTTTTGATCTTTTCAAAGAACTTATGGTTTCATTGATTTTTCTCACTTTTCTATGTATGATGCACTGATTTCTTTCATCTCTGCTCTAACATTTATTTCCTTCCTTCTACTAACTTTAGGTTTAGATCATTTTTTTCTCATTCCTCAACCTAAAGCAGGTTGTTGATTTGAGAGATCTTTTTTGTTTTTTAATGCAAGCGTTTATGGCTATAAATTTCCACCTTAGCCCTGCTTATGCTTCATACCATAAATTTGGGAATGTTGTTTTGTTTCTAATTCATCTTTTTAATTGCCCTGTGATTTCTCCTTTGACCCACTGGTTGTTTCAGAACATGTTGCTTAATTTTTCCTTTTGTTATTGGTGTCTAAAACAAAATACTGTTGTGGCCTGAGAATATACTTTTTATCTTCCTTACCTTCTATATGTGTGATCTTATTAAATAACTGCTGATACTTGAATACTGTCCTTTCTGCTTTTGACTATCCTATCTCAAGTTTGCTGATCTTTCCCGTCCCTGCTCAAATCTGCTGCTGAACCCCTATACTGAAAATTTCATGAGTTTCTCTTTCAGAAATTTTTGGCTTCATTTTTATAATTCTTCTCTTTGCTGTTTATCATCTCCTGGTTTAATTTTTTTGTTCATTTCTCCCATTAGCTCTTTAAGCATAGGCTGTTATCTTAGTCTTTGTCTAATAACTTTAATGTCAGGGCTTCTTTAGGAACAGTGTCTGCCAATTAATTTTGATCCTTTGAAAGGACATTATTTCCCTGTTCTTTTGCATGGCTTATGTTTTTCTTTTTTCTTGAAAATAGTGAAATGCCCAATTATAATACAATCACTCTTAAGTATCAGATTCTCCCCTTTCCCAGGGTTTTCTGGTTTTTTTTTTTTTTTTTTGAGACAGTCTGGATAGAGTACCATGGCATCACAGCTCACAGCAACCTCAAACTCTTAGACATAAGTGATTCTCTTGCCTCTGCCTCCCAAGTAGCTGGGACTACAGGTGCCTGCCATAACACCCAGCTATTTTTTTATTGTTGTAGTTGTCATTGTTTAGCTGGCCCGGTCTAGGTTTGAGCCCACCAGCCTTGGTGCATGTGGCTGGCTCTGTAACCACTGTGCTACAGGCACCAAGCCTGGCTGTTTGGTTTTTGATTGTTAAAGGCTGTCATCCATTTGTTTTGAGACTTTTCCAGACTATTTTTACAAGACTATTCCTTTTTGTGTGTGTTCACTGAAATCTGTTTTTTTAATTTCATTTTCAGCTATTTTGACAGATATTCCCTTGAATGCCAGGAGCTCTCCCAGTTTTTTCAGGTTGGCTTCATGCTAGAGTAATCCTCCAACTCTTAGGCTTGTGCTGAGCTTAGGGACCAGACTGGGGTAATACTGTAGGTTCTAGAACTTTTCTGAAGGTCTTCCCTGGGCATGTGCTGACACTTTAAATCTCCCTTTTATATACAACTGTTTGTTTTTTCAATTTGAAAGCAGGCACTGTTTATTAACTGACCAGATTACAAAAACAATCAGGGCAGATACCTTAGCTCATTCTTCTAACAAGCCTATTGATTTGGTCTTCCCTGTTACCAGCATCTCCACCTTCTACAAAG
>NW_003852406.1:29507345-29526617 GCF_000181295.1 Otolemur garnettii
TTTCTTATTGATTTTACCATAACCACACTTGTAGATTAGCTCATTTACTGACTTCAGATTTGGGTACCCCCATGCAATATACGGTTCTACAATCCTCAGCATGTTAATGGAAGCCTTGTTGAGCTTAACAAAAGTTCCATTGAAGATCTGGCGAAGGCGAAGAAGCTGCAACACCTTTCGGACCTTTGGACTCACACCATTGATCCCTCTGATCCTGATGACAAAGGCCATCTGGGTTCTGCAGGTCCATAGAAGTTGCCAGCTTTTGCTGCCATCCCAGCCATCCGAATCTCAGTTCTGTACATCTGCCTCTATTCTTTATGATAATGCTTAGCTTTTTCACAGATAAGCTTCCTCCTTGCCTTTCGAAGCATCTTTTGGGCACTTCTTTCTCAGACGCTTGATCTTTAGGTCTGCGAAATTCTTTCACTTTTTCTCAAGGGTTTCTGGCACAGCAGGAACCTTCCTTTTCTTCTCTTCGATACCCTCCATGGTTCCAGCCAGAAAAAGCTATACAACTGGTTTTTAATGTCCTAATTTCCCAAAGTCCTACCCCAGCCTCTCCTATGGACCTTAGCTACTCTATTTTATGGCTCCCCCCGGTAAACTCTTGCTATAGGCATCTGTGGGTCCTTGAAACTCTTACAAGAAGTGCCCACCTTTCCAGTTAAGCAAAACAAAGATGAGTTCCTTGTGTCAGTCATCCCCAGACGGATTAGAACCTAGAGAGTAATTTGCAAATAAGGTCTGTTCTGCTTCTTCCAGTTCAAGGGAGGGAGCTGGGGACTGGGCTTTTGCTACTTTGAGAATAAAATCAACACTATGCCAGAGTGTAGGTGGGGCAAGAGCTAGTAAAATAAAAAAATCCCAAAGCTTTCCTATCATTTTAAAGATGGTTTTCCTTGTTTGGGCATCCTCCTGGTTGCTGTAAGCCTTTTGCTGCATCCTGGCACTCTCATGACCTTGGCTCTGTTGCTGCAGTTTATTTTCAGTGTTTCTGAGGAGAAACAAGAGCATGGAGGTTCATAGTCCACCACTTTGCTGATATTGTTCAGGTCACTTATGCTTCGTTCCTATGTGTATTCAAGGTCTAATTAATATATGTGTGGTATTCAAATTGTAATTACTCATAATTAGAAAAATGTTAAGATAGTGGTCTCAAAATTCTCAATCTGTTCATTTGCATTTAACATCAATGTTAATGGATGTATTTTCTTTCAATTTCTTCTAAATTACTGAATCTTGCCTCTCTTTGCTGGCTACGATGACAGTTACTGGAGAACAGGAACTCTTGTAAAATCTTCTTAAGAGATATAGAGGGGCAAATGGCTGACACAGCTTTCGTCAGACTGTTCCAGCTAGGAAGAGGAAGACAAGATTGACGTGAACTCTGGAACAATCAGAACTAGGGAGCAAGGGGAAGACTGCAGGGAGAGGTAACGGAGGTGTTCAACTGCCCAACTGAAAAGAGCTAAGAGGAGGAAGACAGAGTCAGAGTGGACCAGATCTGAAGGAGCCTGGAGCCAGACAGAAGAGTAAGAGGAGCCCTCCCTCCACTCAGGGGCTCTTCACTAGCCGTAAACCATGCGAACTCTTACCCCATGGGAAAATACAAGGGACCAGATGGCCAGCTTTCCTGCACCTAGGCATTCCCTCCTCTGAATCTCCTTCTTTTCTGACAGACTAGAAAGCAATTTCAGTTCTGTTGGGCTTATAGAGACAGTCCATCCTCCCATCTTTAGCAACCAGACAGAAAGCCCCTTGCCGAGGCCCGCTTCCGTCTGCACATGTCAGGAGCACCAGCCCAGCTCAGACCCAGGAGAGCAGACCCTACGCCACCCCCATGACATTGTGTGGTGGTGGCCAGCTCCTCTCTCACTGGCAGCTGGCAGGAACAACTGCTTATGGAACAGGCAGGGCACAGGGGGGTAAAGAGAAAGGGGACAGGCCCTGTCTCCCCACATTATCTGGCCTCTGCACTGCCTGGCTCTGAAGCCACAGGCATTCCTCAGTTGACAAGCTCTGAGAGGCCATCTGAGAGCTACAGATTCCCCTCCTCCTGACCACAGGAGGTTTTTAAAATCTATTACTGGTGGGTGGGCACTTTGGCTATATTGGACTTCCACCTGGCTGGTTCTGACTCTACCCTCTGGGATGGTTTGGCCTGCCATCTGTGCACTGCCCTCAGCCTAGAAGCTTTAATTGAAGCCCTGATCCCAGCCCCACCCTTCCTGGCTTACAAGAAACCCAGGGCACCCCCACTTTGTGTAGCCCTGATAGGCGGCTTTGGTAGGCTATGAGCAGGAAGGGCTATAGGAGAAAGCAGTGGCTCATTTAAATAATCAGCAGGGAAAGGGAGAGCTCCACATCCCTAGGTGGTTGGGTTTGATTCAAGCCTCCCAGTTTTAGTATCTAACTGGCCTTAAAACACTGCTGAGCAGGTCAGCAGAACAACTAGCTGCCACATCGCTCTGACAGACCTGGAAGGGGCATGGTGAATTCCACATTCTGGGACCCTTGAAACTGGTATGGTATCAACCTGGCTGTTTTAGTATCCAAATGGCCTTAAATCCTTGCTGAGCAGGCCAGCTGTGCACCAAGTGGCTGCTTCACTGTGCCAGGTCCTGGAAGGAGTAGGGTGAGCTTCACACCTCAGGACCTCTGAACTTAACATCAGCCCCCAAGTCAGACATCCAAACAACCCAAAAATCCACTGAGTAGGTGCCAGATAAGTAAGTGCCACTCAGCATCACCAGGTCCTAGAATAGATGCAGAAAGCCCTACCCACAGGGCCTTTGAATCTGATACCAGCCCATTGGATTTGGCAGCCAAGCAGCCCTAGAACCTGCCAAGCAGCTAGTAGATCAAGAGCTGCCACTTCACATTGGGAAGTCCTAGAAGGGGCATGTTGAGCCCTGCATCTTGATGCAGCCAGAGCCGACACCAGACCACCTGACAGGGCATCCAAACAGTCCTAGAGCCTGTTGATCAGCACTATGGCTGGCAGGCAGGGGTGCAACTTGGCCATCCCCGTGAGCCGCCTAATTCAGGACAACCAGAATATCTCTCAACAGAGATTCAGGGATGCCCTAAACTTTTAGCTCAGAATTAAAAAAATAAATAGGAAACACATGTGGGGAGGAATCAGCAAAAGAACCTGCCAGCATGAAAACTCAGGGGTTGATCAGCTCCCCTAAGGGATTACAATGGTGCTTCAGCTGAAAATACCATCCACAAAAAATTTGTCAAAATGATAAAAATTGAATTCAGAATATAGATGGTGAATAAGATGAAAAGAATTGAAAAGAAGTTCAAAACATGTCTCAAGAAATCAATGAAATTAAAGATGAAGTCATAAAGGATCTGGGCATAATTAGGAAGGATATAACTGAGCTTAAGGAATTGAAAGAGGCATTCAAGGCGTTTCAAAACATAGCAAAGAGATTCAGCAATAGAAAAGAACATGGAGAGGAAAAAAAATCTCAGAACTCAAAGATAGATTTTTCAACTAACCCAATCATTTAAAAAGATAGAAAAAAGCAAAAGTGGAGCAATCTTTTAGAGAGTTACGGGACTAGACAAAGCATACAAAGATATGAATAAGTATTGTGAAGGAGGAGAGGAGAGTTCCAAAAGCGAGGAAGCTCTACTTGAAGACAACATAGTGGAGAATTGCCTGAGCATGACCCAGACATACAAATACTAGACAGTTATATAACTCCAGGAGGACTCAATTCAAACAAAGCATCTCTTAGACAAATTGTAATCAACTTGGCCAAAGTCAAAAGAGAAAATTTTGCAAGCAGCCAGGTGTAAGACACAGCTTACCTATAAGGCAAAAACACTACTTTAGGGTGAAAGTGGACTTTTGGCAGACTCTTTACAAACCAGAGGAAGAGTGGTCACTTGTCTTCAGTCTTCTCAAACAAAACAACTTCCAGCCTAGAATTCTATATCCCACTAAACTAAGTTTCATATTCGATGGAGAGAGCAAATCTTTAACCGACAAGCAAACATTGAGGAAATTTGCCACTACAAGACCAGTTCTGCAGGAAATATTCAGGCCTGTACTATACACAGACCATCATAATGGACAACCAGCAAAGTAAAGACATGCAGAAAAGAAAGCACAAAGCCTAGTTTCCACAACAGACCTCAAAAAACAAAACAAATAGAACTCCATCATACTTATCAATTCTAATTGTGAATGGCTTGAATTCCCCACTTAAGAGGCACAGGCTGGCTGATTGGTTAAAATAGCATAAGCCTATTATATGCTGTCTTCAGTAAACACGTCTAAACTCCAAGGACAAACCTCAGGGTGAAGGGTTGGAAAACAATATTTCAGATAAATGAAAATCAGAAGAAAGCAGGAGTCACAATCCTATTGCAGACACAATTGGCTTTAAAGCAACAAAAGTAAAGAAAGACAAAGGTGGGCAGCATCTGTGGCTCAAAAGAGTAGGGCACGGGCCCCACATACTGGAGCTGGCGGGTTTAAACCCAGCCCCGGCCAAAAACTGCAAAAAAAAAAAAAAAAAAGACAAAGGTGGACACTATATACTGGTCAAGGGAACAATACAAGAAGAAGACATTTCAATCCCAAATATCTATGCACCCAACTTAAATGCTCTCAATTTTAGAAAATGAACCTTAACCAGTCTGGACAATATGATATCCTATAATATCATAATAGCTGGGAATTTCAACATCCCAATAACAGAACTGGACAGATCCTCCAAACAAAAACAAAACAAAGAAATGATGGACTTAAACATTACTCTAGAACAAATAGGCTTAACAGACATATACAGAACATACCACTCCAATAATATTGAGTATATGTTCTTTTCATCAGCTCATGGATTATTCTCCAAAATTGATCATATCCTAGAACACAAATCAAATCTCAAGAATGTTAAAAAAAAATAGAAATTATACCTGTATCTTTTCAGGTCACAATAAAATAAAAGTAGAACTCAACTCCCACAAAAGCTTTCACCCCCAAAAGTCATGGAAACTAAACCTTATGCTGAACAACAGCTGGGTCAAGGAAGAGATAAAGGAAATCATTAGATTCCTTAAAGAAAATGACAATAAAGCCACAAGATATCAAAACCTGTGGGTTACTGCAAAAGCAGTCATAAGAGGGAAGTCTATTGCATTAAATGCCCATATCCAAAAAACAAAGCACAAATCAACAACTTAATGAACCATCTCAAAGAACTGGGAAAGGAAGAACAACCCAATCCTAAACCTAGCAGAAGTAAAGAAATACCAAAATTAGATCAGAATGAAATGAAATTGAGAACAAAAGATCCCATTCAGGAAAACTGACAGATAAAAAGTTGGATAAACCAAATTTAACCAAATGGATAAACCTTTGGTTAAATTAACTAGAAATGGAAAAGTAAGATCTCTAATAACTTCAATCAGAAATGAAAAAGGGGAAATACAACAGATATACCACAGAGATACAGGAGTAACACAAAAAACTCTATGCTCAGAAATTTGAAAACATGGAGGAAATGGACCATTACCTAGAATCACCCTACCTCCCTAGACTTAACCAGGAAGAAACAGAACTCTTGAACATACCAATATCAAGCACTGAAATTGCAACAATAAAAAAACCTTCCAACAAAGTCCTGGACCAGATGGTTTTATACCAGAATTCTACCAAACCTTCAAAGAGCTTGTTCCTATATTGCAGAACCTACGCTAAAACATTGAGAAGGAAGGAACCCTCCTTATCACATTCTATGATGTAAACATCACCCTGATACTAAAACCAGAAAAGGACCCAACAGAAAAGGAGAACTATAGACCAATTTCACTAATGAATACTGATGCAAAAATACTCAATAAAAACTTAGCTAATAGATTGCAGCTACATATAAAAAAATTATACATTACAATCAGGTGGGCTTCATCCCTGGGGTGCAGGACTGGTTCAACATACATAAATCCATAAATGTAATTCACCACATAAACAGAAGCAAAAACAAAGACCATGTGATCCTCTCAATAGGTGTAGAAAAAGCATTCAATAAAATTCAGCATCCTTTTCTTGTAAGAACACATAAGAATATAGGCATAGGTGGCACTTTTCTTAAACTCATCAAAGCCATCTATGACAAACTCATAGTTAATCTTATACTGGGTATAAAATGGGTGTAAAACTGAAAGCTTTTCCACTTAGAACAGAAACTAGACAAGGTTGTCTTCTATCGCCACTACTATTCAACATAGTTCTGGAAGTTCTAGCCAGGCACGGGAAGGATATCGAGGGTATATAAGTGGGTACAGAAGAGGTCAAACATTCAGTCTTTGCTGATGATATGATCTTACACTTAGAAAAACCAAGGGCCTCAATCATGAGACTCCTGCAAGTGATCCAGAAATATACAACATCTCAGAATATAAAATCAATGTCCACAAACCAGTAGCCTTCATGTATGCCAACAACAGTCAAGTTGAGAACCAAATCCAAGACACAGTACACTTCTTAGTAGCTTCAAAGAAAATGAAATACCTAGGAATATACTTAACAAAGGATGTGAAGGATCTTTACAGAGAGAACTTTGAAGCCCTGAGAAAAGAAATAGCAGAAGATGTTAACAAATGGAAGAACATACTATGCTCATAGCTGGGAAGAATCAATATTGTTAAAATGTCTATATCACCTAAAGCTATCTACATATTTAATGCAGTTTCTGTTAAAAACCACCATCATACTTTGAAGAACTTGAAAAATCAGTATGTTGATTTGTACAGAACCAGAAAAAAAACCCAAATAGCCAATGCAGTTCAACAAGATAAAAACAATCTGGAGGCATCACATTACCAGACTTCAGGGTTTCAAAACAGCATTGTACTGGCATAAAAATAGAGATATAGATCTACGGAATAGAATAGAGAACCTAGAGGTGAAACTAGCCTCATATCACCATCCGATCTTTGACACACCAAACAAAAGTATGTTTGAAGTGGACAAATGGCTAGTGACCTGAATATATAAAGAATTCAAGCAAATCAATAAGAGCAAATAACCCCATCAATCAATGGACAAGCAACATGAACAGAACCTTTTCCCAAGAAGACAGACAAATGGCCAACAAATACATGAAAAAGTGCTTATCATCCCTAATCATCAGAGAATGAAAATGAAAACCACAGTGAACAGTGCACATCACAAGGCCCCAAAGCTGCAAATGCTGGTGGGGTATGGAGAGAAGGGAATATCTATGTACTATTGGTGAGACTGCAAACTAGTCCAGACTTCTTGAAAAGAAGTTTAAAGAATTCTCAACGAACTAAAAGTAGACCTCTCGTTTGATCCTACAATCCATTACAAAGTATCTACCAAGAAGAAAAAAAATCAAAAACCATTTTACCATAAGGACACCTGCACTCAAATGTTTATAACAGCTCAGTTCACAACTGCAACTGTGTGAAAACAGCCCAAGTGTCCATCAACCCATGAATGATTAATAAACTGTGGTATATGTATACCATGGAATACTATTCAGCTATAAAAAGATGGAGATTTGGCTTGGCACCTGTAGCTCAATGGTTAGGGCGCCAGCCACATACTCTTGGAGCTGGTGGGTTCCAACCTGGCCTGGGCCTGCTAAACAATGACACCTATAACAAAAAAATAGCTGGGCATTGTGGGGGGGGGGCACCTATAGTCCCAGCTACTTAGGAGGCTGAGGCAAGAGAATCACTTAAGCCTAAGAGTTTGAGGTTGCTGTGAGCTGTGACACTACCATTCTCTACAGAGGGCGACATAGTGAGACTGTCTCAAAAAAAAAAAAAAAAAAAAATGGAGATTTTACATCTTTTGTACTTACTTGATTGGATTTGGAGAACATTCTCCTCAGTAAAAGTATCTCAAGAATGGAAAAACAAACATCCCACGTATTCTATACTCTTCTGAAACTAGTAGATCAACAATTACAGGCCCACAGAAGAGAAAAACAAATTGAAGACAAGAGATGGGGCTTGTTAAGTTCCCATCTGTCAGGTATAATGTAGGGGTGGGGCATATGGCACACTTGGACTTTACCTTACAAATGCAAATAATGGAACCTAATTGTATGTACCCTCTTGTTAAAAGAAATTTTAAAAAATCTGCTGGGCAGTTCCTGTGGCTTAAAGGAGGAGGGTGCCAGTGCCATATATTGGAGGTGGTGGGTTCAAACCTGGCCCCAGCCAAAAAACTGGGAAAAAAAAAAAAAAAAAAGAAATCTGCTTAAGGAATGAAAATGTGGCCAGGCCTGATGCCTTATACTGTGTGGGTATAAAATAACAAAAGCTCATTTATTTTTTCTTAAAAATTTCTATAGATTACATAGAAAGTTCTCAGACTTGTGAGAGTTAGTTCTATTGTAGTTCTTTGCATGTTTATTTTATTAAATTTGTAATATGAATCAGTGGCGAATCTTCTGCTATTGGGCCTATGTTGAGATGATACAGACGTAAGCAGAATCAAGAGAATCACAGCACTTTTGGAGGCCAAGGTGGGAGGAATACTTGAACCCAGGGATTCAATATCAGCCTGGGCAGCACAAGACCCTGTCTCTACAAATATAAGAAAAATTATCCAGGTTTGGTGGCACACCCTTGTAGTCCCTTTTTGTACTTGCCTCAATTTTTTCATGTGATCATTTTTTTTTATTTCATAAAAGACCATGATGGTTGTCATCTTTAGGAATTTAGTTTGGTTTTGCTGTTACAATAATTATTCCTTTAGTGCTTGCTCTTTTTTTTTTTTTTAAGATAAGCCTTTTGAAATTGTGATTAGTTATAGCTACATGAGAGGCTGAGACAGGAGGAATGTTTGAGCCCAGGAGTTTGAGGCTGCAGTGAGCTATGACTGTGCCACTGCACTCCAGCCTGGGTGACAGAGTGAGACCTCATATCATTAAAAAGAAAAAGAAAGAAAGACAAGGAAGGGAGCAAGGGAGGGAGGAGGGAAAGAGGAAAAGAAAGAAAAGAAAGAAAGTGCCTCATACACTGTCAGTACCAAAACAATAAATGACATCTTTTGGCTTCTGCCAATGTTTTGTAGTTTGTAGTAGTACATGTTCTTATAACTTGTCTTCAGTTGTGGTGAAAAGCAGCAGTGAAATATATAAAACAAAAATAACATGTTTTGCAAATAATTTGACTATTCTGCCCTATATAGGCCCAATATTAAGATAACTTTCTGGTAACACATTCTTTACACAGTATAGGTACTAATTTTGTTTATTTAACAAGGATGTTATTACTAATGCTTATTATATTTTCTTTATTATTTTTAGGACTTTCATTAAGCCAAGTCATACCCAGTTTCCGAAAAGGCAATCATCTAATATCATGATTTCTCATCCAGAGTATCTGGAGACTTCTGTTCCTGTTAAAACTGAATTCATAGCAGTACAACCTTGGGACATACTATGTGGGTATAAAATAACAAAAGCTCATTTATTTTTTTTCTTAAAAATTTCTGTAGATTACATAGAAAGTTCTCAGACTTGTGAGAGTTAGTTCTATTGTAATTCTATGCATGTTCATTTTGTTCAATTTGTGACATGAATCAGTGGCAAATCTTCTGCTATTTGGCCTATGTTGAGATGATCCAGGCATAAGCAGAATCAAGATAACTGGATCCGCCATTGTATCCAGTAAGAGCAGCTTAACGGATCTCCCACCGTATCACTCTGCAGGGTGGGTCTAGCCTCAGTCTTAATTCCGACTCTACTTTCCCTCTTCCTTAAGATTTCTATTTGGCTGCTGAGGGCTTTCCCTCCCTTGGATCAAAGGGAATGTACATATAATTCCTTGATGGAGCCTTTTATACAGTAAACTGTAGCCCCAGAAATGATTTTGCTTTGAAAATCCATATTTGTTAATATCTTGATTCAATAAACCATTCTGTAATCTGATCTTTATCTGAGAGAAGGCTGGCCACTCAGTACGTTCACTAAGGATATCCTTTACTTCTCTTTTTGTGCTCACCTCAATTTTTTCATGTGATCATTTTCTTGTTTCATAAAGAAACACAGTGGTTGTCATCTCAAGGAATTTAGTTTGGTTTTGGGCAAAACAATAATTATTTCTTTAAAGCTTGCCATTTTTTTTTTTTTTTGCAGTTTTTGGCTGGGGCTAGGTTTGAACCTGCCACCTCCAGCATATGGGGCCAGCGCCCTACTCCTTTGAGCCATAGGCACTGCCCACTTTTTTTTTGGAGACAGTCTCACCATGTCATCCTTGGTAGAGTGCCATGGCATCACAGCTCACAGCAACCTCAAACTCTTAGGCTCAAGCGATTCTCTTGCTTCAGCCTCCCAAGTAGCTGGGACTATAGGCGCCCGCCACAACACCTGGCTATTTTTTGATTGCAGTTGTCAATGTTGTTTAGCTGGCCCGGGCTGGGTTTGAACCCGCCAGCCTCCATGTACTATAACCACTGTGCTACCAGAGCTGAGCCTTTTTTTTTTTTTTAAAGACAAGGCTTTCAAAATTGTAATAAATTAGTTACAGAGCTTTAAAACGTCCTAATTTAACTGTTCTCCTTCCACATAACTTTGAGGCCTTTTGAGAGGCAGGGAGGATGACTTCTGTTAGTACTATTGTTGTTTCTATTGGTTACTTCTCCCCTTTCTACTCTGCACTAAGATTGCAGTCATATAACCCAATTAATTTATTGTTCTTAACAAGCTCAAAAGGCTAAACTATATAAAGGAACCCTATACTGATATGAAATTATCCTGGCTAGGTGAATTGGCTCATGTATGTAATCCTAGCTTTCTGGGAGGCTGAGGCGGGTAGATCGCCTGAGCTCAAGAAGTCAAGACCAGCCTGAGCAAGAGTAAGACACCATCTCTACTAAAAACAGAAAAATTAGCCAAGAATTGTGGCAGGCACCTGTAGTCCCCAGCTACTTGGGAGGCTGAGGCAAGAGAATTGTTTATGCCCAAGAGTTTGAGGTTGCTGTGAGCGGTGAACCACCACAGTGGCAACACAGTGAGAAACTCTTGTCTCAAAAAAAAAAGTTCTGACAATCAAACTTTTCTTTGGACTTTCCTCAGGAACTAAGATTTAAAGTAACCATAAAATAAAGGAATCTCTTAAGTATTTAAGTATTTTTATCATATAAATAACAAGAGAAAACTCTTTTTGAGGTAAAAATTAGTAGGAAAGTGATAAAAACTGAAAAGCAAGAATGTTTGAGTTTTACTTACCCGCAATTAAAAGGATGGTTTGGCTACCTTCCTATTAGAACAAACCACTGACCATTACAAAACTGCCATACATTAGTTACATGATACTGTATTAGGTAGGGTATGTTAATATAAGGATATCCTGCAACAGACCTGAAAGAAAGAAAAAAACAAACAATGGCTTACACAAGCCTGCTATTAATTTCTCTCTTATAAAACAGTCTGGAGGTAAGTAGTCCAGTCACAAAATGGCAGAGCTTGTACAAGGACCTGGGGTCAGTCTGTGGCTCTCTGCCACAGGGGGGCGCTGCCTCCACTGCAGGGTCAAGGCTGGCTCACTACCAGCTCCACCTTCCAAGTAACAGAATGGAGAAGTGGCAGGGGAGATCACAGACTTTAGAAGCACACATATCATTTCCCCCTCCCATTCTGCTGTCCAGAACACGATCACATGTACACAGGTGACTAGTAAATGTAGTCTGTTCTGGAAGGCACGGGCCTAACTGAAAAACTAAAGGTTATCAATGTGTGCAAAGGAAAGCAAGGATAATGAGAGAAAATTGGTGTTATCTGCACGTTACCTATTCAGATATTTGTGGAATTAGAAATTCACACTTGAATATCATTCTTTTGGGAATATGACAGCATTGCCTAGTTGACAAATACCTACTATTCTGGGTTTTTGTTTATAATGTGTTAGCTTACTTCCTTTGTTCACCCACCAAAAGCAATGAAATGCACACCACTATCTGAATGAGTTTCCAAGGTATGTTTATTGGCATGAAACCAAAAGAAGGCGATATAATTCTCTGGTCTGCCAATCAGCTACATACAACTAGGTGAAAAAAAAAAAGATTTTCTCTTGCAATTTCTTTATTGAGGAAAAAAGGAAAATGTTTTACTCATAAAATAAAATACTGATTATTAGTCTTGGCAATTTTTCTGACTCAACAAATTTAGAGTACTAAAACAAAAACATTTAATTTTTACCAAATAAGTCAAAAGTCAGTAATATTATTACAACTTTTGAAAAAATTCATAAAATTAAAAAGCAGAGAACTATTTTTCAAACAAGTCATCTGTATATTTTTTTCCTTTCTTAACATGAGAAAAAAAATATCTTCATGATTCTGCTAAAAGATCACCTAACAATACAAGCAGGCAGTGTGGAATGTCTGACATCTCCATCCTATTGATGGAGCCCCTTGTGGTTTCCCCTATGTAGGGAACTATTTAATGCCACCGTACACAGGATCTGGTGTGGTACTGCTGTAGTAAGTTTGCTCGTGCAAGACACAAAAGCTCTCAACTTTTGGTCTGTGTTATGTTACACACAATTAAAAACTACCCCAATGTAATTTTAGAGCATCAATCAAACAAAGCTATAAAACAGACATATCTAAAGTATTTTTGTTTGAATATGCATATCCCAAGTTTCCATTTTCTGGAAAAGGCAGAACCCAAAAGTTATGTGTTGTGAAAGCCACTTTAAAGATGTTGTTATTTAGATGACCCCAGATGAATGAGTGCCATTATTGTTGTGTAGCTATGAAACAGATCATCATCCTTTACCTCATTACATTTCCTCAATATAAAGTTCCCAGTGACTATCCGATCACATCCAATTTCTCCATTTCCAAAGAAGCCAAATAAGGGAACACTAGGAAAAAACTTTCTAAATGCATCAGCCTCAACATTCCCCTTGGCTCTATAATACTGAAAGCCCCTGCCAACGCATGCAAACATGAAGCCGATGGTGTTCTGCTCGGGAATGTTGGCAGCTTTGAGGCGCTGCATCGCAGCCTCGGCAGACTTCTCATCAGTGACATCCTCGTTGAGGAGCACGGTGGCGCTTTGGATTCGGAGTCCACTAAATGATAGCCCAACAACACCAGTGGCATCAAGATCCACAGGGTTCCTGGAAAATGAAATGAGAAAAGTGGTATGGTATCATGAAGCAAAATTAGAAATCTAAAGTGTAAGAGGAAAAGAAAAATCCTCCTCATTCATTAATGGGTGGCTGCTGACTTTAGCAGCCTATAGTTAACCTGATGTTCATCTTCCCAAATAAGAGGAATATAATTCGGGTTAAATGAACTATTAAAATTAATACATTAAAAAAATACAGTTCAAGAGAAGTTACACTACTATTTTTTTTTTCAATCACAAATACAAAGGGGCAGGCGAGGCCTGTGGCTCAAAGGAGTGGGGCGCTGGCCCCATATACCAGAGGTGGCAGGTTCAAACCTGGCCCTGGACAAAAACGACAAAAAAAAAAAAAAAAATTACAAAGGGGCAATGCACATCCACGAAGATTTCTAAAACACACTGTGGGGCATGAGAAGGTGCAGGGGTGTCCAACCTTTTTTCTCTGCTGCACATTGCAAGAAGAGTTCTCTTGAACCACACATAAAATACACAAACACTAAAAAAAATGATTAACAATAAAAAAGGGTCTATGCATACTTTTCCCAAAATCCTACACCACAGAGAAGCAAAGACGTCCTCACAGAATCAGCATGCGGCCTGGCCAGAGCCTGGACACTCTAGTAGATGCCCTTACTTTTCTGACCTCCTTTTAAAAGGAACCTTTTATTTCCTATATATAAAGATGATTAAATGAATCTTTTTCATCTTCTATCATTAACATACTCTCCAGCTATCAAATTCTAAAGAGGCATATTAAAAATATAATCATGGAGGGTAATGTAGAAAACCTGTTAACTCCAGAAGTTCTAGCTTTGCTTGGGCCATTAGGTACTATATGATTACAATGGTCCATTATATGATTACATTGCTTTTTGGCTTAACCTGATGGTAAAACTCATGTATTCTTTTGTACTTTCATCGTATTTTTAAAATGAAATATTTGATCCCTACAAAAGAAAATATAATGTTGATAAAAGTTATAAAACATAATGTAGTGAGCACCCACTGGGGGAGAAACAAGTACATACATTACATTTTTATCATGTTTACCATATAAATATACAATAGGCAAGATTCACTGGGTTAGCAAGAAACTTAAGGCTCAAATAGGTTCCATGATGAAGAGAATAAGGTTAAGTAGTAGCAAAACCAATTTGTGAAGGGCAAAATCCATCTTCCGAAATCCTCTGATTTTTTTTATCATCATGTTTCCTCTTTGGATATGCTATTATATGTTGTCAATCTCTTACCTCAAAGAATTATTTACCTATCTTTCTGGGGGATGAGGTAGGTTGGGTTATATGGGCACCATTAAAATACATCACTCAATGGCTTCTCTTACCCATTGATGTAGTATGAAGACCACGTTAAAATTAATGTGTTATATAAGGAATACTTTTGAGAGGTATATTTCCCACATTAGGTATAAAGAGTAGATTGTATACAAATAGCCACACTAACAGTATGGTACCTCAAATGTTGTAAGTCTAAGTGAGTTACATGTATTTGCATTACAAAGGTAAGTTGTATATTAAGTCACCACTGCCTTATCTGTATACAATTTAAAGGTAATCACAAAGACATGGGAGAAATTAGGCAAGAGGGGAAATAACCTTAGATACCAAGAATCAGGCGTATGTATGCATGAAATTCAGTGTTTGATATCCTGCTTCCTGGAATTAATGCACTTGGCTTTTCTCCCTTCTTCCTCACTGGCAGTCCAATGGCCCCAAATTTAGCTGTTTGCTTTCCCAGATTCATCAACAGAGACTACCAGGAGAGAGACTGTCACTAGAATGATTCACATCACTCTTAAAGATACTGGTCTCTGGGCAGTGCCTGTGGCTCAAAGGAGTAGGGCGCTGGCCCCATATGCCAGAGGTGGCAGGTTCAAACCCAGCCCAGGCCAAAAACTGCAAAAAAAAAAAAAAAGATACTGGTCTCTAATAGTCTGTCACACTCTAAGAACCAAACATTAATCATAGTGAGACACAGACACTAGTGTTCACAAGTAATAGGGGTTACGTAGGATCTCATTTTCCTGCTTTTGAAAAAGAAATATAAAATAAATGTATGTCTACTTCATTAGTTGAAACTCAAATGCCACATACTTTCACTCAAACTGGAAAGGGAGTAATGGCTCCCACAATAGAAAAGCAAGTACTTAACCTTTGAAAGCAAAAGCTTAGTAATAAAAATCAAAATTCCACATTTTTTTTTGTTTTTATTTATTTATTTATTGAGACAGATTCTCAAGCTGTGGCCCTGGGTAGAGTGCAGTGGTGTCACAGCTCACAGCAACCTCAAACTCTTGGGCTTAAATGATTCTCTTGCCTCAGCCTCCCAAGTTGCTGGCACTACAGGTGCCTGCCACAATGCCTGGCTATTTTTTTGTTGTTGCAGTTTCATTGTTGTTTTAGCTGGCCCAGGCTGGTTCAAACTTGCTAGCTTTGGTGTATGTGGCTGGCACCGTAACTACTGAGCTACGGGTGGCTCCCAAAATTCTACAATTTTTGAGCTTCAAAAAGCCTTTCAAAAGATCTAGTACAGAATTTCCAAAAATATGTGCCAAGGAATACCAGTAAGCCCTGTAAGATACTTGAGGAAAAAGGTTTTGTAACCAAATAGATTAGAGAACTGCTACTGTTAATATTATTCCTCTTCAGGATTTCCAAAGCATTGAGCATATCAGAGGCTCAGGGAGCTTTGCTATGAAGATCCACTTAACCATGCAGTTCTTACAGAGGAGGAAATGGAACTAGAGAGGAAGTGACATATGAAGGTCACAAAGAGTACCACAGCTGCCAAAGGAAAGATCAATAGACAATGCTAAAATTCAATTTTGAGAATGTGAGTCTAATTAGGAAGTTTTGAAAGGACAATATATAAATATTCAATTCTTCAACTGTAAGCAGAATTGTGTTGCAGAGGCCCCTTAACCAATGTCTACTGCAAAATGGGATAAACTATTACCTTAACAATTCTTTAAATGTGCTTTGTTAAAAACCCAAAGTAACAAAAACCTGAGATCATTTCTGTTCACCCACAGAATGAAATCAGATGTAATCAGACATACTTTTGAGAAGTCAGTGATGACAGGTTGTCCACTTGGCCTCCAGCCAAGATGATATTCATATCACTAAAACTGCTGACTACTCGGTGCAGATAATTACTGGCTCCCATCTTACAGCAATTATAGCCAAAGATAAGGACCACACGAAGTTCAGGGTTATCTATGAGACCTGCAGAGAAATAAAGAGCAGCAATTAAAGAGAGCCTTAAAACAGAATTGATTTTATACATGTTACAAAATGATCCTAGTTAAGTGGAATTTAGTGGCTTAAGCTATCAAGTTTTCCATATTTTAGAAATTTTAATACAAAATAGGTACAATTTTTTTCTATAAACTAAATGGCTATTTGAAAATAATATAATCACTCCACATAATACAGAAGCAGCTGTATACTGAGCAGCAGCCTGTGGAGGGCCATGTGCAAGCTGGCTCCACATATGCCACCACCTGGAAACAGCAGAGACACAGGTGTACGTGGAGCAGGTTAGCAGCAAAGCCAAAAAACAAAAGCATGGAGAGAAACGGCACTAACCACCTACAGTGGAGTGAATGGGTGGCCCCCAAATGATATGTCCACAGCACCCCCTGGATCTTATGAACATGACCTTACTTGGAAAATAAGAAAATAGATCTTTGTAGCTGTAACTAAAAACCTTGAATAAGATCATTTGGCATATCTGGGTGGGCTCTAAAGCCAATGACAAGTGTCCTTATAATAGAAGAGATACACTGAGGAGAGAGACAGAAGAGGAGGCAGTGTGACCACAGAAACAAAAACTGGAGCGATACAACTGTACGTTATGTCAACAGCCACCAGAAGCAGGAGGGGACAAAGAACAGATTCTTCCCTAGAGCCTCCCAAGGGGCTGCAGCCCCGATGCCTTGACTTCTGGCCTCCTGCATAATGAGGGAATAAATTTCTGTTGTTTTTCACTGTCCTTGGCTAGTTTTTCTATTTTTAGGAGAAAGGTTCCACTCTTGCTCAGGCTGGTCTTGAACTCCTGAGCTAAAAAAAAATAATTTTTTTCCAGTTGTTTTAAGGACAGAAGTACCAGACAAGTTCCTGGTACTTTGTAATAGCAGCTTCAGGAAACTACTATACCACCAAAATATGAGCTTTATCCACCTCCTCCAGGAAAAGGGGTGGGATTGAAGGTGAATGAGCCATTGGAAGCTCCTCCCAAAGGAGTAAAGTGTTCAATTCTGTGACATACGAACTAAGAGCTGCTGCCACTAAGGGGCAGCAGAGTCTTCCCTAAGACAGGCTGTACTCAAATTGCCCACAGCGCCTAGACTTTGACCTCAGCCTAGAGCACCTTACTTTCAGACTACTGATTTGAAATCTGCCAGCATTACCAGAAGTGGCTTTGGGATAGGAAAAACTCCAACACCCAACTACACCTGTGTTACTATTTTACTCACCTATGTGACTTCTACCTTGACAGACCCAGCATGAAGGTTATCAGGTTCTCTTAAGGAAATGTGGGGTGTTAGTTGAGAATGACCATTTATTAACACCAAATAATGACTTGCTTTGGGAAACTGCCTGTTTCATTTCTAATTTTCTACACAGTAAATCGCTAACCTGGACAGTGAAAAGAATATTAGTACTTTCATGACACCATATACCCCAAACCATTACTATAAAGTCTGTCTTCCCTATAGACTAGCCCAGCAAATTTTGAGAGAATTTTTTGCATTTTAGAACAAATTTTCAAAATTTGAAGAGGCCTGTGAGATATCAACAATCTTAATTTACAAACAAGGATTGCCAGTCCCAGAGAAGTGACTGAGCCCAGGAGAGTACTATAGCAGACTCTAGATTAAAACCCTTGTCTCCTGACTTTCAGAGCTGTAGCCTTCAGAAACCTAAAGCATTCTGAATAGTCTAAAGCAGCGTTTCTCAACCTGTGGGTCGCGACCCCTTTGTAACAATGAAAATACATCCTGCACATCAGATGTTTACATTACTATTCATAACAGTAGCAAAATTACAGTTATGAAGCAGCAATGAAAATAATTTTATGGTTGGGGGGTCACCCCAACATGAGGAACTGTATTAAAGGGTCATGGCATTAGGAGGCATTAGCAAGGTTGAGAACCCCTGGAAAGGCACCACCCCCATTCACTTAACAGATACATACCCAACATCTTCTCCAGTGATAATGTTCTCAGATAAGGGGATCCCTCTACACCCAAACACACACACACCCTCGAAAGTAGAATCACCGCTACCCCAGCCTAAGAGGACAAACCCACCTTAGCCGAGGCTGGCTGCCTGACAGAGCAGATGGCTCTGTGTTTAAACAGCACACCTGATGCTTCACGTAAATAACAGAGGAAAGGTACTCTTGCCACTCAAAATGGAAAGGCCTGAAATATGTATGGTGTGAGAACTGGATCACTCCATATAAGGTGAGGGGCAGTGTCAGATTCTCCTCAAAGATTCTGGAGTTCCCTCCAATTCAGGGGTGAAGAATCATCAAGGACCCAGTTATTCTGGGCTACCTGCTACAGATTATGACTAATAATTTTATTCTACAACTTTTCAAAAATTGATACATTATTAGGAGCTTATATCAACCATTAAAAACAATCCCAGAAAAGCATTTTATAAAGCACTTTAAACAGCCTAACCTCCTGGTGAGCCTTTCAAGATGATAAGCTGGTTGCAAGATGTAACCTCAGGGAACAGAACAAACTGACCTGCCATGTAGGATTGGTAACTATAATCAAGTTAAATAATACAGGTGTCTACCAAGAAATGACCTTAGTTTTAGAATGATATGAAACTACTCTTTCCAGCAAGAATCCTGTTAGGTCAGTTTAGCAAAGACTTTCCCTATCCTCTTAGGAATCAGTCATGCACCAACCCCCATCCCTGCTCCTGTGCTATGAATCCCCACTTGTTCTTTTATTCAGAATTGAGTCCCATCTCTCTCCCCTATTGCAGAACCCAATCACTGTAGTCCCTGAATGAAGTGGGCTTTACCATTTTTAATATGCTTTTTCTTTTTTTTTTTTTTTTGAGACAGAGCCTCAAGCTGTCCCCTTGGG
>NW_003852406.1:29526721-29563616 GCF_000181295.1 Otolemur garnettii
GTTGCAGCCGTCATTGTTGTTTGGCGGGTCCGGGCTGGGGATTCGAACCCGCCACCTTAGGTGTACGTGGCTGGCGCCTTAGCCGGGTGAGCTATAGGCGCCTAGCCAATATGCTTTTTCAAGGTGTGGGCAACTTCAAAAAAGCAGATCAAGCTTAATCCCTTAGGTCTTTTTTTGGGGGGGGGGGGCTGTGGCCAGGTTTGAACCAGCCACCCCCAGCATATGGGGCTGGCACCCTACTTACTCCTTGAGCCACAGGCGCAGCCCCATTAATCCCTTAGGTCTTAGCACCAATTCTCTCTGCTTCACACCTGCCCACTGCTTATCTGTAGATAATTTCAGAACTTTGTCCTTCTTCAAAGTTTTCTAGATCTAACTTAAATCATTTAAGGTTTTTTTTTTTTAACCCTTTGTGGTTGCTGGTAGAATCAAGAGAACTAATCAAATGAGCTGAACAATCCCCAAGCTAGATCACTAGATTACCGGTGTCACAGCAATACCGGGCACTGTTCTAGATACCTTACAGAAATGAACTTATTTAGTGCCCAAAGACATGATGTACTGTTTTGCTCCTGGAAAGTCTATGAAGATTCAATGGCTTTCAAAATTCTTTTTTTTTAAGACAGAGCCTCAAGCTGTCCCCCTGGGTAGAGTGCCATGGCATCACAGCTCATAGCAACCTCCAAGTCCTGGGCTCAAGCGAGTCTCCTGCCTCTGCTTCCCAAGTAGCTGGGACCACAGGCGCCCGCCACACCGCCCAGCTATTTTTTGGTTGTAGCCGTCATTGTTGTTTGGCAGGCCAGGCTGTATTCGAACCTGCTACCTTAGGTGTATGTGGCTGGCACCTTAGCCACATGAGCCACAGGCTCTGAGCCAGCTTTCAAAATTCATATAAAACATGCAAATTATACCCCTATTATAAGACCTAACATAGATCAGACATAAGTAAAATTAAATACACACCCTAGAACTGGCTGCCAGAAAGGAAACAGTGCCTGCTGAGCTACAGAAAACACAAGAGACTTCTCACTCCTCTCCTTCCAAAAGCAAACGCAATTGGATTCTTCAGAGCTTCCTCTCTTGACCCTAAAATATAAAAACCAATGGGAGAGCTTTTCTAGTGGGAATCTCTGAAAATAAAACTGAAACTGAAAACTATGACCCAAAAGGCAATGTAAAAGGTTTATGTTTCTAGGAGAATGTCAGAAGGATATGTTTGTAAAAGGGGAAGAAAGGGCCACAGGTGTGAGGCAACTGATACAATCAGCCACCTCAGACATTCTCAAAGGAGGAAAGCGGTTCTGGCCTTTAAGCTCAAGCCCACCTTCTGAATAATGAGCAATACCAGCTCTGGTCCGTGGTACGGACAGAGTGAGAGCCAGCAGGCACTGCTCTTTGTACCAGGGGATGGGATGTTCACTGGAATACACGAAGCCTGAGAGGAAGAACTGTGTGAGCACCGTGAGGGCAGGAGGCTCCTCCCCCTCTATCGCAGCTGTGGCTTTCAGACCGTGCCCCAGCAGCCACAGGGCTCCAAAGCAGTCCAAAGGGTAGGTGGGGAAGACGCTAAGCAACCTCAGTCCTATGCCTGCTAGGTAGATAGTTAGGAATCTGGCTCTGCTAGGGAAAAAGGACAAGGGTGGGGCCCCAAGGCCCCCATCTCAGTGCCACTCTCCTTAATCCAGTCCTGAGTGATTGCTTACACCTGGAGAGGAGGGCACCCCCTAGCAATCTACCCATGGAACCTCACATAACAACTGCAAAGGGATGCAGAGGACTCTCTAACCACCGCCCCCCCCAACAAACCCCCCAAGCAGCATAGGTACCAAAGAGTCTGAAAGGTGACAGACTAGTACAGAGTCTAGAACAGCCTTAAGGCTAATTATCATGTCATTTGCTTTAACTTACACTGCGGTCCACACACACACACACACACACACACACACACACCCATGGGCTTTCACAGAGGTTCATGGGAGGCCTGCGTGTGCAGTAAGACTCTGGTTCCAAGGTGACCTCGGAAGCATGAGGTGGGCCCAGTCCAGACAGTATAGAACAGAACCCCCAGATTCGACCAAGGCCTTTTTGCCAGAGCGAGGGGGCCTGTCCCTGTCTGAGGTGAACATATCTTACTCTGTAAACCTGTATTTTGCTCCTGCTCTGTAAACCTATCTTTGTCTTTTTCAATAAACCTTTTTCACACTTGCCTGGCTTTGGTGGGTGTGGTCATTCTTTGGCCGAAAGCACAAGAGCATACCAAGAACTGAGAAGGCAGACAGCTGCCTGTGACCCGACAGGCCTAACACATTTCTTCAACTTAAGCAGCCCTGCTTTCATCTGTAAGGATGGGAGGTCTTCATAGTGAAATAAAAGACAAATGATTAAGGCAGTTTTTTGGTTAAGGGCAAAAATCAATCTCAATCTGCACCTGGTTTGTTTCTCTGCCCCTCTCGTGTTGGCAGGCCCCTGGTGGATTTCTGTTTTCACAGACCACAGGAGTAACCCGGCAAACAAAAAATAAATATAAATTTTCTTTACAATTGCTAGACCTATTGACTAAATCTGCCTTTTAGAATCTGTTCTGTAGCCTCAAGGCTTATCCCTGAACAAACGAGAGTGTGAGCTGAACCTGTGGCCTCAGACAGGACAGAATCATAAACACCAGTGAAAAGTTGTCTCCAATAGCAGAGACAGCTGCTTGGCGCACAGGCTGAGGACTCACAGACAGGCCAGTTTCAACCTCCCTCCCTCCCCCTGAAACTCAGCAGGGCCTCCTGACCTCAGGGAAGACATTCTTCCTCTCTTTCTTTGAGATGCCACACCATCTCCTAGCTCTTTTCTCTCCCTTTCCCCAACTCTCCAGCCCCTCTCTAACTCCCTCTCTTCTTCTGAGAAGAGGAAATAAACTTTGTCTTTTTATATCCTAATCTTGGTCTAAAGAAATTCTTTTCTTGTCCCATGCAGAACACCTACTAAGCTTACCACCCTCACATTATCTGTTTTATTTTTATGTCGGTGTCCCCATGTAAGACTGTATTTAGAAATGGGCTATTTAAATGAAAAGTTAAGAAATGGTATAAGAAGTTCCTTACTGAGTAGCCTCAATAAAGTCTTCAACATAAGCACAAGGCAAGGCTGTTGTTATATAATCAGATGACATCAGTACCAACCCTGGACAATCAACACCCCTACTGAGCCTCCTTCCTCATCCCTCCTCCAATCCTTGAAGCTGGTGGCCTCAATTGCCAGTAGTTATCTGGTGATTCTCAAATGTGTATCTTTGGTCCAGACCATGCTCCAGAGCCCCAGAACTGTCTAATCAATATGTCCACCTCAAATTCAACATATCCAAAACAGAACCGATAATCTAACTCCTCTAACCTGTGCCTTCTAGTCTGTCCTTACCTCAGTGGTACTGTGCAGCTATACTAGCCAAAATGCTGGACACCACTGCCACCTCCCTCATTCCAACACCTAGCATTTCGTCAGTCACCACATCCTGTCCAGTCACCTCCAAGCTTTATTTTGAATCTATCCACGCTCCAACTTCACTTGCCACTGCCCTAGCCCAAGATACCACATCCCTACACTACAACAGTGAAAGGGTGCGGGAGCTTTAAACAGCGGGTTCTTGGGTGGTCAAAGAAGTGAAAGACATACCACTAATGGACACAGCCACAAAACAGACCAGGACAGGCAACTATCCCTTATGAAAAGAGAGCCAGAAAAAAGAAAACTTGCTTGCCGCCTTCCTGGGCAATCAGGGAGGCACTTCAAGCCACACCAGGGAGTACCCTGGCCAAAGGCTTTTAGCTAACACATCCCTTCTGAGTGGACAACCAGAATGAAATAAAGAGTACACGCCACATTGGAGTATTCAGAGTTTATTGATAGACGTAAAAGAGCTCTACGAAAGACCAGGCTTAACAGTAGAGGGGTGGCTGGAATGGCTCAGCAATCCTTACTCAAATTTCTACTTCCTATATACTCAAAGCTACCCTTTTTCCAATGTGGCATTCTTTCTTAATTTGCACAGTTCAAAGCAAATCACATTAACCTTTAGTACAAACTCAGTAACTTAGTACAACATTCCACTTCCAAAGTTAATCTCTTAAATCAATCCACTAAACTACTCAACATAGATAGCTTTAGGGTGGAAGCTAAATTAATAAAACGCTAAGAATGAGAGACAGTGAAGGTCAGGCAGGACCCACCCCAGCCAGACCAGCCGTGTCCGTGCCATGTCCGCCTCGGCCTGCCTGACTCCATCCTACTCTCACACTACATGTGCTCTCACAGGCACCCCTCTGCCCTGCTCGCCCGCCTCTGAATAAGTTCATTCCCAGGTTAGTCTTCTCTGGCCCTGTGCTTTGTCAGTTTTAACTACTTCCACCAGGGTTGCTCTCTGCTTTCTAGGGCTCCCTCTGAATAATAGACAGGGGCTGCCGCTGTCTGCTTTACAGAGATACCTTCAACAGCCGTCTGTCTTTCCTGCATCCAGCTTTTAAAAAATTAATATTTTAATTGACAAATGAAATATGTATCTATTTATCATGTACAACATGATGTTTGGAAATACAAGGGCTGTCTGGAAAGTATCCAGCCATGTAAAATGAAAAACGGAGACACATACATGTGTATATTATTTATTTATATACATACATATAATATGCATGCACTCATATACATACATCCCTGAATGGCTAAATCAAGCTAATCCTACACCCACCCCAATATTCCTCCAAACTGATCACCACACTGCAGCCAGAGTGCTATTCTAAAAGACCTGTCTGATGGTACCACTCTTGTGTTTCAAAACCTGGCTTCCCACTGCCCATTCTTGGTATGTCCAACAAGGCAGGATCTGCCCTGCCGCACCTCATCAGCTTCACCTCATACCATGCCCCCCATCCGCTCATCACTCCTCCTCAGACACACCGGTATTTATGTTTCCAAATGAGCTGTGGGAATCCACACATTTACATCCTGAAAGGGAGTTGTTAGGTCCTTTCTGCTTCCTGTCCTTTGGGTACTCTGCTCTTATTTTATTTACTTATTTATTTAGGTCTGCTACCTGGAAAGAAGGTAAAGACCACCTATACCATTCCCCCCACTGCACATCTGACAGACCATGTCTCTCCATTCAAGCCTTGATCAAGCTTCTTATGGCCATCAAAATGTCACTTCCCCAACACTCCAGACTAGATCAAGTCTCTTGGTTAGATGTTTCCAGCACACCCACGCGTCTACCTGGTAAGGCTCATCACATCTGAGGTGGTTTATTCAAGGTAGGACTGCTCTGCGAGACGGGAAGCTTCAGGAGCAGAAGATGTCATATGCAGTGGCCGGCACACAACATACAAATACACATAGTTTCTCAATGAATAAACATTGGCTTTTTATAAAACTTCCCTGAGATATTTTTGCTTTTATTCCATAAAAATTAAATGTTTACCCCTTTGTATTCTATTTCCATCCCAGAGACTAATTTTAACACAGGATACCACACAGATCTTAAAACAACCTATTCTTTATTTTTAAAATGTGACATGTTTGGTAAGATTTCTCCAAAAAGAATTTAACAAAGTATATGTATAAAATTGTATGTGCTATGATGCTAGGTCAGATTATACATCTCCTACATGCCCAGTCTAGCAAACTATAATTATCCAACATGGGTTGCTATCTTCCGGGATACTGCCAGTTTCAGAAGAGAGTATTTAGTCCCTTCTCTGCTTTTGTGAGCTTTTCCTATGAGGTCTTAGAGTCCTGGAGCTAAGCACCATAAGGCACAGGGAGACAAACTACAGCCCATGAGCAAACCCGGCTCACCTCCTGTTTCTCTCTCTGTAGATGAAGCTTTATTGGAACACGGCTATCATTTCCACACCGTCTACGGCTGCTTTTGCACACTGATGACACAGGTGAATAAACACCAACTGGAACACGTGGCTGGCAAAACCTGAAATATTTACTGCCTTTTACAAAAAAACCCTGCCAATCCCTGAGGGACACTAATAGGAACAAAGGGCTTTCAAT
Source organism: Otolemur garnettii (assembly GCF_000181295.1). Taxonomy (NCBI): domain Eukaryota; kingdom Metazoa; phylum Chordata; class Mammalia; order Primates; family Galagidae; genus Otolemur; species Otolemur garnettii. The sequence continues at coordinate 29,532,761 of NW_003852406.1, forward strand.
GTTGAGTAACACAGGAGAGGCTGGCTCCAGGTATCTGGCTCAGGAATTCAGCCAGGGACTGGGTGGAAGGCATGTCCCGTGTCACAGCCTCCAAACATTCACTCCTTGCCCATTTGGATTACTACACCTTCTTGAGCACCTAAGAGACAACAGTCCAGATTTAGACAGTCTTCCCTCAGTATCTGTGGGGAACTGGGGAACTGGTGCCAGAACCTCCCTCGGATGCCAACATTTGCTCAAGGTCTAAAACAGTATACATTTGCATATAACCTATGTATATCCTCCCGTATACATCAAATCGTCTCTAGATTACTTACAATACCTAATAAATGGAAATGCTACATACATTGTTGTTACGCTGTTATTGTTTAGGGAATGAGACAAAATCTGTACATGTTCAGTACAAATGCTTTTCCCCCCTCTCATAATATGTTTGATCTGCAGTTGGCTGAATCCATGGACACAGAACCCAGATGTGGAAGGCTGACTGTACATAAAATTAGGACACAAAATAGCACGTGAAAGAAAAGAGATTATTATCTCAAGCTAGGCAAAGCTTCAATTTCCAGAAGGCCAAGAACAATATGAAAACAATGCCTCGGAATAAGCCAGGACTGCTGATAGCAAGTGGTTCAGCAAAGGACCCTGTGAGAAAGGTTTCAAGAGCAGGATAATTCTGGGGTTGTTTCTCCTTTCAGTTTTTCCATTCCTATACTTGGCCCTATAATGCAAACATGGTTTAACAAATATAACAATAATTGTATCATAAAATAGATGGCTTCCTCTGCTCAAGATCTTGGCTCTTTTTTTGTAAAGTGACAAACTAGGATTCTAAGTTTCACCAGTGCTGTATATCAGGACCTCATCGAGGATTCCCCACGTGCTCCAGGGGGACAGAGGAGAGGGTACTGCCCAGGGAAGTGTCATATCAGGTTTAGTCACATGATATCTAGCAGAAGCAATGAATCAAAAGCCAAGACAAGTACCTCCAGAGGAGTCTTATTGTTCCAAATTTCTTCTCCCAGTCCTGCTTCTCCTATCCCAGAGTTCCCTATTTCTGCTCTCTGCACCACCATCACCCATATCTCTTGGGCACAAAACTCATCACTGAGTCCCCAGTCTCCCTTCCCCATACCGAGCCACCTGCAAATTTCCTCCAATCAATTCCCTGCTCTCTGTGCCCTGCGCCTGGTGTTATTTCCTGCCTAGACTCTGAATGAGGATTCCTCACTGATCTGCCACTTCCAGCATCACCCCACTATGCGGGGCTGCATCGCTGCCCCCAGCGCGTCTCTGAGCACTAAGTCCAGACTTCTTCAGCCTGGCCTCACCACACCCCTCCTGCTCTCATGATTCCCAAAATGGAATTATTTTCTCTTCCCCCTACATGCTCTACGATTACCTGGCTCTCTGTGCGTTTTTCTCTATTCTTTCAGCCTTTGATAAGGATGAGTAACATTCTTATCCCTCACATGCCCTCTCATCCTTCAAGGGTTCAAAAAATGCCTGCTCCATGAATCCTGATCTGCTTCCCACCGCCAGGACACCTATGGCAACCTCCCACACTGCCTCACAGCATACCTCACATCCCCACCCAGGGTTATGACTGCAGGGTCCTGCACCACGTGATGACACTTCAGCCAAGGATGGACTGCATATACAACCACAGCAGTCACAGGCCCGTGGGATTATGATGGAGCTGACAACCTCCTGTGGCCTGGTGATGCTGTGGGGCAGTGCACTGCTCAAATGTCTGTGCTGATGCTGCTGCAAACAAACCCAGTGCCCTGCCAGTCATGTGAGGCACAGCAGTTACACACAGCACATCCAGCCTCCCTGAGGATGATTGTAAGCAGCTATGTTACTGGGTTCTGTATTTACTATACTACACTTTTTATCACAGTTTTAGAATATACTCCTATTTACGAGAACTCAACTATAAAACTGCCATAGGCAGGCCTTTTAGGAGGTACTGCAGAAGAAGGCTGTTGGAATAGGAGATGACGGCTCCGTGTGTGCTACTGCCCCTGATGACCTTCTGGTGGGACAAGATGTGGAGGTGGGAGACAGTGACATTGAAATCCTAACCCTGAGTAGGCCTACAGTAATGGCTGTGTATGTCTTAGTTTATAACACAAAGGTTAAAAAGTAAGAGGAATAAGCAAAACATTTTGAAGGTAGAAAAAAGCTTACAGACTAAGCATATAAATATTTTGCACAACTGTACAGTATGTGTTTTAAGCTAAGTGTTATTTTATTACACAAGAGTTAAAAAGCTAAGAAAAATTTAAAAGTTTATGAAGTAAAAAAATTGTAGTACAATAAAGTTAATTTATTATTGAAGAAAAGAAAAATTTTTAAATAAATGTTGTGTAGCCTCAGCACAGTGTTTACACAGCAGTGTACAGCAATGCCCTGGGCCTCACATTCACTCACCATTCATCCTCAGACTCACCCAGAGCAGTTTCCAGAACTGCAGGCTCCATTCATGGTTAGGAGTCCTACACATAGCTACCATTTTTAAAAATCTTTTATAAGGTATTTTTACTGTACATTTTCTAATGTTTGGATACATTCAGATAAACCAACACCACTGTGTCACAACTGCCAGCAGTGTCCAGTCCAGCCACATGCTGCACAGGTTTGCAGTCCAGGACAGCAGGCTCCACAGCACAGCCCATGTGTGCAGCAGGCTACACCGTCCGCGTGAGCACACGCCACGATGTGTGCACAGTGACATCGCCAACGCTGGACTTCTGAGAACTTATCCCCATTGTTAAGCAACACATGAGTGCATAAGTATCTTTCCTACCCTTCCTGGAATGTCACTGAAACAGAATCTTCATCTAATTACTTTGTCTAACCCAATGAGAACTTTTAATAAGTTAAATAAAACTAGTGTAGGACTTCTACATCACAAACCAACTGTGTTCGTGTGTGACCATCTCCTTGTCTCCTTCAACCTCTATCTCTTCTCCCTTCCTTGTACCAGATTTGCCACTTGAATCCTTTCCAGAATCTGAGCGAAGCTGCTCTGGCTTTACTCCAAGGTCTTCAATGGCAGCTGACACTTTCACAGACTGCCAGGCAATGTGCAAATAAATGGCTCTCAAACCAATATAAATGTCTGACTCCAACTTCTCCTTTGAGTCTTAGACCTACTATTTTTTAACCACCTGACCAATTCTGAATGAGATCTGGTCTGCCGAACTTTGTTAGCTCCAGCCAGCCTTCCAACCTCCAGTCTCATTATGATAATGACAAACTCACCTAACCCTGGCTACATAACTGCATTTGCTCCTAAAATATTGTTTCCTTTACACTTAAAATTAGCTCAGTTTTAAAGCCACTATCTGATCTTTTCTCTAAAGGATATTTAGTGTCCTTAATGAGGTATAGCTTATTAACTCAGCTAACTCTGCTGTTTACATACCTTAAGAGCCTTAGCTTTCTATTCTTATCAGAATTTTATTTCCTCACTGATAATATTCCATGATAAATTCAACCCAGCAAGGTTATGAAGATTAGAAATAGTGCAGTGTCCAGCATACAATATCTCCACAAATGTTAGCCACTGCTGTCACTATCAACAAAGACACACATGAGCTCTGCTGGCATGCTGCTTCTGAATGGGCTGGTTGGGACACCCCTGACCCCCAGCCTGCCCCTTTTTGAGCTCCCTCCAGCCTATTCCTCCACAGACCACAAGGCCAACACTAGCCTATCTACACCATCTACTGAGCAAGGCATGCTGCTAAGGCACGTGCTTTACATAAGTCATTTCATTCAGTCCTCACAACTGTTAGTTATTTCTAATTTAAAGATGAAGAAAACAGAGGTTTAGAAAAGTTAAAAATTTGCTCACAACTAGAGAGCCAAAAAGTAGCAGAACTAGGGCAGCTACAAGCCTATGTTCTTATTTTTAAAGATTGACTACTTTCTATTTATTTAGTTGACAGATAAAGTTATACTTATTAGGTACAACATGGTGTTTTAGAGTAAACACTGTGGAGTGGTTATACCTAGCTAATTAGCATATGTACAATGTACACACTCCTTTTTTCCTGACCAGTAAACCAAACGATTTTTTTTTCCTGAGACACAGCCTCACTTTGTCACCCTGGCCAGAGTGCAGTGGCATCATCATAGCTCATAGCTCACAGCAACCTCAAACTCCTAGGTTTAAGCAATCCTCCTGCCTCAGCCTCCTGAGTAGCTGGGACTAGAGGCTATCTGCCATAATGCCTGACTAATTTTTCTATTTTTAGTAGAGATGGGGTCTCGCTCTTTTCAGGCTGGTCTTAAACTCCGGACCTCAAGCAATCTTCCCACCTTGGTCTCCTACAGTGCTAGGATTATACGTGTGAACCACCACTCCCACCTGCTATAGAATTTTTTATTTCTACTGTGTTGTGACCCCTAAGGCCCTAGTCTCGGTCACTGCACGAAAGAACCAGGCGTGACACGGATTAGAAGTACAAGCTTGCGGGAGGTGGGCTAACCTTAAGTGCAAGGTAGCCCTGAACCCCCTCCTCAATGGCTATTTATTAAGGTTATACACAACAGGTGTGGAGAGTTAAGGTCATTACATACGAGGGCTGGACGCTTAAGGACCACCATGTGCTCTTTCCTCACAAGTTCCTTCCCCACAACCTCCATGAAGAAGTAAGTACTAAACATCAGTGTTTAACACATGCTTACTAGTGAGTGACCGATCTTATCTCATTCCAGAACACTGAGTTACTTGAGGGGGACTGCCCCTAAGTCACAAAATGTCTCTAGGCTTGCCAGGAGACTGTCCTGTTTTCAGCATTTCCTTTTGATGTGATAAGAATCAGTAACTGTGCTTTGCAAGCATGGTGTCCATTCCTCTACACTGCTGGGTTGAATGCCATTTCAAGAAAATCAATTCTATAAACATCTACTGCACAAGCCTCTATTAATCACTAGTTTGAATTATCTACAGCTCCACTAATGGGTGTACTTAACTCAGATTCTCACAAAGGAGCTTAATAGCTACCAACTATCCAGAAATAGAAACAGAACAAAATTAATCAACAAAACGAGCAATTAGTGATAAATAACAGTAACTTACCTACTTCAGTGAGTTGGTGTCTTTCTATTGTTAATTTCTTCGGATCCTTAGTAAAATGGAAGGGCTGTATTTTTATTCCTTCGATTTGAGGGAATAATAGAGCAAAACCAGATTCTCCAATTTCTATTTCCTGAGGTCGATTGCTACCTGATCCCATTGGAGTCACTAGAAAAAAGTTCAACAGTTTCATGAACAGTTTCAACAAGAAGTGAAGTTCAATTTGGTAAAGTATAGATTAGCCAGTCTCACCCAGATCACTACATTCAGGTCAGGAATATAACCATCAAGCTAATGGGCCACTGTCTGAGGAAGTTCTTCAGCTTTGACAATTTTAGGGTGTAGTGTCATAATGTCTGCAACTTAACTTTCAAATGGCTGAGAAAGAAATGGCCTTATAAACAAACTGAGAAAAAGCAAATGCTGCAAAATCTTTTCAACTGGTGACTCCAGATGAAAAACATATGTGTATTGACCATACTATTCTATTATTCTTTCAAGATTTCTGTAGGTTTGATGTTTTTCAAAATTAAAAAGTTGGGGAGTAGTACATAAATGTTTACAGCAATTTCACTTTTTAAAATTTACCCTAAAAATATTTGACAATTATATGAGGTGTGTGTGTATGTATACATACACACACAAAGTATTTTTATCACCAAATTTTTAGTAAGAAATAAAGGAAAAAAACATAAATGTACTAACTGGCATTTAGATTGAAAGTGACATTTGTGTAATAGAATACAGCCATTAAAATGATGACAAATGTATACATTTATTGACAGGAAGATATGTCTGTAATATGCTGTGAATTTTAAGGCAGGAGCTATAGACTAAATTGTGTCCGCACACCCCCAATTCATATGTCGAAGCCCTAATCTCTCATATGACTGCATTTGGTGATAAGGCCTTTTATAAAAGAGATGGTTATCATTAAATGAAGTCACAGGGATGGGGTCCTAATCCCACAGGACTAGGGTCCTTCTAAGAAGAGAAGATCTGCCAGGCATGCTATGTATAAAGAAAAAGCCTTGGGACACACAATGAGGATGCCCTGCTGACAAGCTTCACGGAACCATGCTGGTCTTGGACTTCCATGCTCCAAAACTGTGAGAAAATATCTGTTGTTTAAACCATCCAACGTGTGGTATTTTGTTATGTAGCCCTAGTAAGACTACTAAAGTAGGTTACAAGACTATAAAAAATAATATTCTGGTATATAAATATATAAAATATATGTTAACATATCGTTAATAGAGTGGTCAACTCTGCAGTGCTTAAATTTTTCTTTTTGCTTACCTATATTTAATTTTTCTTTTTCTTTTCTAATAATAAATGATTATAACTGGGCTAAAAATAAAATCTTTTTGAGAAAAGCAGTAAGCTTTTTAGAAATCAAAGCTAGGGCAAAATGAAAGAATAATATTCATTTATAAACACCTGAAATCCTTTGTACCTCACTGCACAAGACTCTTAAATTCAGATCAAAGTCTTTCAGTAAGATTAAAAATGCTAATCATAGAGTACTATGAGTTGGAACAAACAAAATAATTAACAGCCAACATTTAACTTCTTGCTTTCTATACATTGCTATTCTAAATGGTTTACATGTGTTAATTCACTTAAGCCTCACAATCCTCCAAAGAAAACACTGTCATCACCCCTATTTCAGTGATGGGGAAATGAAAGCCCCAGAACTCAGATAACTTGCTCAAAGTCATACAAGCACTAAGTGATACAGATGGGATTCCTATTGAGGTATATTAATCATTAATATGATGGTACCACTGTACCATCACAGCTTCAACAGAATCTCTCCTCCCATTTCCTATAGAAAACAATCAAAAATAGTAAAAATAAGGTTGGCTCATGCCTATAATCCTAGCACTCTGGGAGGCTGAGGTGACTAGACTGCCAGAGCTCATGGGTTCAAGACCAACCTGAGCAAGAGCCAACACCCCATCTCTAAAAATAGCCAGGTGGTGTGGCAGGCACCTGTAGTCCCAACTACTTGGGTGGCTGAGGTAAGATAATCACTTCAGCCCAAGAGTTTGAGGTTGCTGTGAGCTATGACACCATGCCACTCTACTGAGGGTGACACAGTAAGACTCTGTCTCAAAAAAAAAAAAAATTAAATAAAAATAAACAAAAATTCACAAACAGCAAGCAAACACAGCAAAGAACACAACCTCATGCTATAAATGTCAAACAGTAGCAGCCACCCAGAGAAATACAAGTTTCCTAATGAGGCCCATTTTAACTCCTAATCCCAGTCCCACTTCACCCCTCCCCACCAGAAACAGGATTAGGGGAACTGACAAAACTCTGAAAATGCTCATGAATCCGTTCTAATTTGGATAGCGGCAGAATGAGATCTTTTCCCTCTTATGAGTGGCTACTAAGTATTTGTTACATTTGGATTACAAAGGTAGCCTTGTGACTTGAAATACTAACCACAGTAACTTAAACATTAATATACAAGTTAAATATAATACTGTGGTAAATGTAACTTTTGTGTATTTTTGATGGCCACTAATATAAATATGCTTTTAAGCTACAAATAATTCAGCAATCTACAGGATCCCACATTAATGTAAGGAAGAAATTATGAAGCTGCTAGTTTCTCTCACCTACAATTCCTGGGGTCACAATCCCAAGGATCTGGCATTGTTTCGGGAACAGCTTTTCAAGGGCAAATGCTGTTTCCATACTAGTTCTTTTCCTTGCTGCAAAAATACAGTAGTAAATTTATTAAATACCATCCATTTAAAGTCAAATATGACAATATAAAAAAGTCATCTGATACCAGAATGCTTTACAACAAGTCTAAAAGCTTTGATTAGAACCAACGTTTTCTTCTGGCCTCTGCTTGGTATTTTAAATTCTAAATCTAAACTTTAGCCTCACTTTGTTCATATACTACTTTTGCCCCAACACCACCAAATTTAGCAGCAACAGCCTAATGTTAGACTTGCTATTACCCTTCTGTTCAGTTGAAAGACAGCATAACAGCTACCTGACTGCATAAACAGTCAACTAGATTCAAGTTAGATTAGGAGAATCCATTATGTAAGTCTAACCCAGAACTCAGCATGCCCATCTTGGATACTCAATCTGCTTTTCTCTTAGCAAGCCAAGAATGCACAATCTCTGCAGGTAACTTTGGTAAATGAGACCCCATGTTCAAATATAGTAAACAGCTTATGTAAAGAAAATCACATCCTGTTTTAATAATAAAAAGAAAGAAGTTCTTGGAAGATGAAATGAGAAAAATGCCTTTCTAAAGAATTTGTTTCAACTGTACACAAGGTTTAAAAATTAATCTGGGCTCGGCACCTGTGGCTCAAGTGGCTAAGGCGCCAGCCACATACACCTAAGGTGGCGGGCTCGAATCCCCAGCCAGGGCCCGCCAAACAACAATGATGGCTGCAACCAAAAAATGGCTGGGCGTTGTGGTGGGCGCCTGTAGTCCCAGCTGCTTGGGAGGCTGAGGCAGGAGACTCACTTGAGCCCAGCAGTTGGAGGTTGCTGTGAGCGTGATGCCATGGCACTCTACCCAGGGGGATAGCTTGAGGCTCCGTCTCAAAAAAAAATAATCAATCTGAAGCCAAAAGGGCTTGTCAAGCAAAGTTCAATGACAGATATGAAGTCTAACAATTAAGGTCACGAACTTGCCACTGTGCACTTATGCTGGCAGCACTGTGCAAACAACTTGGTAAGGTTTCATAACCTTGGTATATCAAGTGTCTCACTGCTGTGTTTGTGTCAGCACACTATGGTGTCTTGCTGAGTGGTGATCATTATTATTGTTGCATGTTTTGGTGTGCCATTCTGAGAATGTCAAAACTTGAATTGGAACAACCAACAAACATTCATAAATTTCTTGTTAAACTTGACAAGGATGGAAGTGAAATGAGGGACATGTTAATCCAAGTTTACAGGGATAAGGTCATGAAGAAAACAGCAGCATACAAATGGATTAAACGTTTTTCTGACGGAGAAAAAGCATTACTGATGAAGAGGTCAGGGTGGCCAGTAACAATACTGCACAAATTTGTCATCTTTTGCGTCAAAATCGCTGGCTAAGTATACACCGATAGACAAACAGGAAAACTTTAACTGAAAATCTTGACCAACAACTCATGGCTCTTGCATCACAAAAATGCACCAGCACACATGGCCCTGTCTATGAAGGCGGTTTTACCAAGTAAAGAATAACTGTATTGGAACACCCTCCCTACTCACCTAATCTGTCCTCCAAAGACTTTTTTCTCTGCCCAAAGATAAAGACATTAGGTGAGTAGGGAGGGTGTCTTCCTTTCATTTTGATGATATTCAATCCATCAAGGGTAATATGACAATATCCTTCTACAGCCATTCCATAAAGACTTCCAAAATTGCTTTGAAGGGTGGACTAGGTAGTAAGGGTGGTGCATAGCTTCCCAAGGTGAGTACTTTGAAGGTGACTATAAGGTGAATATTTAGCAATGGGGTATGTAGCACTTTTTCTAGGATGAGTTCGCGAACTTAATTAGACCTCATATATCCACACACATTACAGGCTGCTGTCCAGAGCCCTCAAAAGTCAGTAACTCTCAGGACTAGTACAATATTGAACTCCAAGCAAAAAGTACATAAGGAAACAAGAAAAACAAACTTTTTCTTTTGTTATTTACCTCTCTTGTGGCCACGACACTCTTCCAGATTAATGAAAGTTTCTGAATCAGCCATGTAGAGAACTGTATGTGGTAATATGCGAACATTCTGGAAAGAAAAAAATTGGAATTTGACCCCATGAATCCATAAGTGCTCATGTGGTCCCTCAAAGTATCTCCACTGTCCAAACTGCTGTTGCCCTATCTTCCTTCAGGCCAATGCTGACATTCTGAGTCCATCTACTTCTCACTCATGTGTTCACTTTCAGCTCACTAACTAAGCACCTATTATTTCTTCATGTACAACTCATTCCAGTTCTCAGAAAGTTCATTTTCATAATGATAATTTAAGCTCTTAGAATAAAAACATCAAGTACCAGCAAAAGATGCCGCTTGCTTTATGTGGACATCACAGTAACATAAACATCTCAGCAACAAGAAGGCAGACAGGCTGTATCACTCCTCTTTTCACTGCCTGTCAAATCAAATAATCCAGGCCTACATTTCCAGGCTCATCAACTAGCTGCTTCTAGGGGCCCTTAGCTTACAATTATCTAGTCATCTACTTTCACATATGTTCTCCTGCAGCTTTCTTCCTATAGAACTTGATTTAAGATTGTGAAAAAAAAAAAAAAAAAAAGAAATTAGTGAGGCATAGTAGTGCACATCTATAGTCCCAGAGAGGCTGAGGTAGGAGGATCATTTGAGCCCAGAAGTTTGAGGTTGCTGTGAGCTATGATGATGTCACTGCATGCTAGCCCAGGGAATGGAATAAGACCCTGTTGCTTTAAAAAAAAAAAAAAAAAAAAAACAGCCAGGTGTGTGGTGGCTCCCACCTGCAATCCTAGCTATGTGGGAAGCCTAGGTGGACTCAGGAGTTTGAGACCAATCTCAGCAAGAGACCATCTCTACCAAAAACAGAAAAAATCAGCTGGACTGGGTGGCGCCTGTGGCTCAAAGGAGTAGGGCACTGGCCCCATATACCAGAGGTGGCAGGTTCAAACCCAGCCCCCAGCCAAAAACTGCAAAAAAAAAAAAAAAAATTAGCTGGGCTTATTCAGACTCATCTGTTTTCCACTAAACCTTCCAGTTATAGACAAGTGAACGACATGAAAAGGATGAAGATATTCTGTCTAAGCTGGTGACTACTTCCAAGATTTTTACTAGCACAATGGAATGAAGTCCTTGGCATATAGCAGGGGTCCTCAAACTTTTTAAACAGGGGGCCAGTTCACTGTCCCTCAGACTGTTGGAGGGCCGGACTACGGACCCCAGGACGAGCTGGCTGCTAAGCTGGACAGGCAGAGGTGGCAAAAACACCTGGAGGGCTTGATAAATGTCCTAGGCAGGCTGCATGTGGCCTGCAGGCCATAGTTTGAGGATGCCTAGCATATAGCAAGTACTTGTTGATAAGATGAAAAATGTTGATCCATTATAATTTGGGAGAATATTGAGATGTTTCAGAATAGATTCCATATAAACTCACAAAAGATACTGAGATGGGATGATGACCTGAGGCCTCAGGGCTGGATAAGACCTATGGATGTAGTGTCTGTGGTCCACACAGCATTTTCAAAAACTGTAAACTGGTTGCCAATATTCAAAATGCCACAAACTTTTCTTATTTTTTTTTTTTCATTAAATCATAGCTGTGTACATTAATGCAACCATGGGGTACAATGTGCTGTTTTTATATACAATTTGAAATATTTTCATCAAACTAGTTAACATAGCCTTCACAGCATTTTCTTAGTTATTGTGTTAAGACATTTATATTCTACATTTAGTAAATTTCACATGTACCCTTGTAAGATGCACTGTAGGTGTGGTCCCACCAATTACCCTCCCTCCACCCATCCTCTCCCCTCCCCTCCTCTCCCTCTCCCCATATTCTTGGGCTATAATTGGGTTATAGCTTTCATATGAAAGCTATAAATTGGTTTCATAGTAGGGCTGAGAACATTGGATACTTCTTCTTCCATTCTTGAGATACTTTGCTAAGAAGAATATGTTGCAGCTCCATCTATGAACTTTTCTTTTTTTTTGAGTCTTACTCTGTTGCCCAGGCTATAGTGCTGTGGCCTCAGGCTAGCTCACAGCAACCGCAAACTCTTGGATTCGGGTTCAGCTTCAGCCTCCTGAGTATCTGGGCATATGGGCACTCACCCCAACAATCAGCTAATAAAATGCCACAAGATTTTTACATGAAAAGTGAGCTTCCAGATTCTTTTGAAAATCTAGACATTCTGATAACACTCAAAGAGTATATGGCTCTTGACTGGGGCTAAACAGATGCAAGCCTTCTCTAGTCGGCCATGGTCCTACCAGGCCACCCAGCCATGTGACCCTCTTCAGCTATCTGTCTGACCTTTTGAGTATTCTGGTCTGTGATGCCTGGTGCAAAGAGTAGACAGAATTCAAGAGATTTAGCTCTTGGTATTAATTCTGCCACAAACTAGTAGAATAACTGTCACAGTGTTTTTTGCCCTCAAGCTTCCTATTCTTAAATATTAGAAGTCTGGTCCTGAGGTTTTATGAGTCTCTCTTTTCTGGCACCCACTGGGAAGCAATTGCTGAATTCTCCTTCCTAATTCAGAAGCAATGACAGTGACAAGCCTCAACATGAAATGTTCTGAAAGCACAATTAAGGCAAATAGGAACACATCCCATTATTCAAAGAAGTTACAAATGGCAAGTGATTTTATAAAACTTTTAATGGACTTTACAATATTTCTAATAAAAAGTTAAATCAGCTTTTTTTTTTATGGCTATGGAAGTACCGTGTCTACTAGATAATTTGGAAAACACATACAGTGTGTATGGTTTGGACAGGATTTCCATGCTTTTGTCTCACCAGGAGTTTATCATAATGTATATATTTCTTTAGGAGTACTACCACATGAATTTTAATAACAATATTGAGAGTATTTAATTATATCTATTGAAAACTTATATTCCAGCTACTGTAGGTAATGCGTTATATTCATAACCTTTTCATTATTTAGTTCTTAAAATAGTTCTATATGGTGTGGAGAAAGGACCTGAGGCTCAGAGAGGTTAAGTAACTTTTTCAAATTCACACTGCTAGTATGTGCCAAAGCTGGAGCTCACATCTAAGTTTATCTGGCCATAACATCACTATAATGTAAAACTTTTAAAGCTATATAAAAAAAATGCCTGCTGTGGTAAAAATTTGAAAACCACCACTACACAGAAGAAATCTTAAAAAGCATTAAAAAAACAAGTTTCCCACAAGGAAACTTACTAACATTTGGGCTTATTTCTTTTCTTCTCTTCCTTTTTTGCTTTTAATAATTCATATTACACTAACCTTATAATTTCATAATCTGCATTTTTCACTTTTAACATCACTATTTTCTCTTGTCATTAATGCAAGTTTATCATGTAATGATTTCATTTAGTAGATTAACAGTAGGTTGTTTTTAATTTTCCTTATGATTAATGATGCTCCAAAGAACAATTTTGTGGAAAAGTCTTTGCTTGAATTTTGAATTTTTTCAAATGACAAATTTTTGGAAATAGCAGGATTTGGGCCAAAGTGCCAGAGAAGAAAGTCCTCTAACAAGCCTGCCTTTAGATACTGACCAACTCCTTAGCATGTGAGTGCCAGAATCCAAATACGGCAAGGAGAAAATCTACACAAGAAAGGGGGAAACAGAAGATTGGTTACATATAAGGCAAAACCTAAAAACACTAAGAATGATGAGAGGCAGGTTTCTCACTGTCCAAGGGAGGTATAAATAAAAGCAAAGAGCAAGTTAAAGCCACTTGCAATTCTGAACAAAATCCTTTTACTGTGAAGAACATTACTGGGCCAACTGGCAAAATCAGAATGAGGAGGAGATGGTAGGAATCGATCAGTGATAACTTCCAGATTTTGATGGCTGTAGTCATGTTTGTAAGGCATACTTAAGTGTGACAGAACATCATGTTGGCACTTTGCTCTCAAAATTCTCCCTCCCACTCCCCCCGGGAGAAGCCACAGCCTGCTGCTCATTTGACTCCACAGTCCAAGTCTTCACCTTCCCGGGTATTGCCCCCGCTGTTGAATCGGGGTCCAGAGGAGTAAAAGAGTGCAGGATCAGGAGCTGAACTATTTGGGTTTAAGTCTGGGTTCTTGGCTTTCTAGTTGTATGACACGGAAGTTGCCTTCCCCGCAAAATAGAAACTATACTTCTTGAAGGGAAGTAGGTGAAGTAAAGGTTCTGAGCAGCATTTATTGTAACAGTGAGGATCTAGATATTTAAAATACCCAACATTTGATAAACAGCCAAATAAATTATGCCACATTCTTACTGTATAGTCCCTAAACCTGATGTTTATAAAATGTTTTCATGGCACGAGAAAATGTTCCATAAATTAATAAAATTGGAATTAAAAAAAAAATAGTTCTCTGGCTCTGCACCCGTAGCTCAGTGGTTAGGGCGCCGGCCACATACACCAGGGCCCAGGCCTGCTAAACAATGACAAACAACAACAACAAAATAGCCAAGTGTTGTGGTGGGCACCTGTAGTCCCAGCTACTTGGGAGGCTGAGGCAAGAGAATCGCTTGAGCCCATGAGTTTGACGTTGCTGTGAGCTATGACGCCACAGCACTCTTCCGATGGTGACATAGTGAGACTCCATATCAAAAAAAAAACGTATGTAGTTCTCAAAGATTCATCTACTAATCCTGAGAGTAACTGAATGACACCCCCTCTGACTTGCCTCAAGCTCCTCCGCTGCCACGCGAACCAAGCAATGCCCCTCCAGGTGGCCGGCCTCAGCCAGGCCTGCGGAGATCCAGGTCACACTCCGGTGGGTCCGCAACACTCTGCGCACACACTCCCTCCATAAGCGGCACACGCTAGGGACGCAAATGCACAAAAGATTGCGAAAGGACGTTCATCTCTCCCGCAGCTTAGAAACCCCCACCCACTGCGTAGCAGCTGGCGATGCCTGCAGGACCCAAAATCCTTGGGAGAGGTGGGCGCTGGGGCGCTGGTTCGTAAGACAGCCCAATGCGGAGAAAACCTGGGGGAGACTTCGCATTCGGGGAAGCACAGGGCAGCACTGCGACACAGGCAGCTCGCAGGGGGAGGTCAGCTCCGCAGGACAAGGGAACCGGGCACACCCTGCATCTCTCAGAAGGCTCCCGCTGGCCTCTGCCCACCCCGCCAGCCCAGGACATGCCCGAGGTAAGCTTCCTGCCTCCTCGGTCCTCACCCGGCCACTCGCAGCAGCGCCTTAGCGGGCAGGAAGGTGAGCACACGCTCCACCACCTCGGCAAGGTTACTCAACACGAAGGTGCTTCGCGGATCCGCGGAGGAGGAGCCGCAGCGGTCTCCGCCACCGCCCACCGGCTCCATTCCTCACCCAGCGGCCAGAGCAAGCTCTACGGCGGCCCGGAGGGACCCGGACGGAACAGCGCAGGGCAGGCGGGCCAGAGCGCACTGAGCAGGCGCCCGCGCCACTTCCGGCCGGACGGGGGGCGGGGCTGCGCGGGGGCGGGGCCGCTTCCGCGCCGGACTGTGAGGCCAGGGGCAGGCGTGGGGCTGGCAGTAGTGACGGCATTTCTTGCAGGCCTCCTGAGTCAAAACACTCTTCTGCTCTGTATTTGCTTAGTTCACGGCTTTCTCTATCAGGAGTTCTTTGAAGGCAGGGACTAGGTAGCATTTTTCAGTCTGTAGTCCTAGTGCTGGCTAAATAACAGGAGCCCAAGTCTTGAATCTACAGCATGTTTAAGAAAAAATTCTCTTAGTATGTGAAAATCACTGCCTTTACTCAACACCTTGTGAACTTGGGTAACTAGCTGTGAACTCAGTGAATAACTACTGTGAGAGGACGCCCCGGACAGCGCACCGGTTGCACACCAGTGGCACCTGGGAATTTAAGTGTTGGAACACTGTCAGTTCTTACTCCAGGCCTACTGAATCAGACACAGGGTGGTGAGGCCCAGCATCTATGTATTAACAGACTGTCCAGTGATTCTGATGCATGTTCAAACTTAAAACCACAGAACCAATGGAAGCACACACAGGCAGCTGCCTCCCCACCTAACAGCCCTTCCTCCAGCTGCTTCCTTTGCTAAGAGTCCTGATTGGATTCCCAGGTCTTGAGGGTTAACTTGGTTAGTCTAAATTAGTGGTTCTCATTTTGGCCTCAGAACCCCTTTACGCTCTTCAGTACTGACAACACCAAAGAATGTACTTGTGTTGTCTATCCACATTCACCATATCCAAAATTAAAACATCAGTATTTAAAAATAAATCCATCACACATCAAAAATAACACTTTTATGGACAACTTTCCCAGTCCTCCTAATGGTGAATAGTATAACATCACTTTACACTTTTAAAATCTCTAACTTCTGACTTAATAGCAGACAGATGGATTCTAATCTACTTCTGAATTCAGTGTTAGAATATCACTTGTCGTGTAGCCTCTGGAAAACTCCACTGTACGCTGAGAGAATGAGTAAAAATGGGAAAGGTTTTATTAAAAATTTTTGACTTTAAAAACCTGGGGTTTCCAGGCTTCCCCAAATCATACTTTGAGAACCATTTGTCCAACTCAATCATGTTGTTTCATTCTTTTCACCAGCCACTGGTTTAGGGGTGGGCACAGGCCCCTGTTCTAGCCAAAGAAAGGTGAGAGGCAGTATGCTTGGTGGGATAGAGCTTCTAAGATTTCCTCACCTCCTAAGGAGACACTAGCAGAGAGAGTCATCATTTACCTCTGGACCAAAAAAGGTGGCTACCACCCAGACAGATACATCAAAACATA
Source organism: Otolemur garnettii (assembly GCF_000181295.1). Lineage (NCBI taxonomy): Eukaryota > Metazoa > Chordata > Mammalia > Primates > Galagidae > Otolemur > Otolemur garnettii. The sequence continues at coordinate 29,549,295 of NW_003852406.1, forward strand.
AAACCAACAGGTGGCACCTGTTGCTCAAAGGAGTAGGGCGTTGGCCCCATATACTGGAGGTGGTGGTTCAAACCCGGTCTCAGCAAAAAACTGCAAATAAGATAAAACCAACGTGGAAAAATCTCAGCACAGCAAAGCCCAGAAGTGCAGTGCCTGGAATGTCTGTATTTCCTGCTTATGAGATAGGAATCGTCCCTATGTCTGTATTTCCTGCTTATGAGATAACCTGACAACTGTGTGCAAGGAAGCCCTGGGTATGCTAAAGAGGGAGATTATTATAACCAGGGGAACTAGGGACAGACATAAAGAAAGCAGTCTTGAGTTTAAAGAATGAAGTGCGGAAGACGGGAAAGACTGAAGAACAACTGAGTATACCAAGTATACAGCTTTTCTCAGTTCTCTTTCTCTTATTGAATCAATCTGCCTTGCCTCCTTTCAAAACTTCCCTTCACTCCATCTCTCCTTAAATAGCCTCGTCCAAAAACTCAATAGAGCCTACAGAACACCTGGAGCAGGAGTGTCTCTTATGAGGGAAAAGTGACAAAATGATTTTCAAATGGTTCTTTATTCATAAACTTGATGCAAGTTTACAAAATTTACTATACATTGCCAAATAAATCTGCAATGAAAAATAAACCCCCTCAAAATAAAAAACAAAGCATGCCAAATGTGCAGCTCTCAATCTACTAGCCATCAGGATATTAAAGAATTCAAGAATGTATTCAAGATTCAGCCTTAGGTTTAAGGAACTTTAATGCTTTAAAGGATTCTGCCTTGTCACTTGTTCTCTGAGTAACTGGCAACCAGAACTTTATACAAATGTAACCCAAGTGAACAAGAATACCAGAAAGTCTTTCTACTTCCCTCTTAACCAAAATAGAATCAAAAGAAATTAAACACACACAATAAATGCAGAAGTGCCAAGTCTTTTGGATGTGGTTTACAAAGTTAAAAACTGAATCTTAAACCCAATGGATAAGAAACACTTTTGAACTTTGTAACGTGTGTGCAGAAAAGTGTGCTTCTGGATTTCCTTTTAAAAGTGCTTAATACCTTGAATTTATTTTAAATCAAATCTGGGTATATAAAAAAATCGATTACCAACCAAAAAGGACTGATTCAGGTAAGGCAGTAAAATGGAGAGTACCTTGATTTAAGTTTTATAAAAGAATTAATAACGTATGTAGAGTTCCTATTAGTCTTTCAATGTAAAAGCCATTGTTATGACTAGCAAAAAATTGAAGAGTCTCCAAATTAGGTATCTTTTTGTAGTTAACTGCAGCTTTTGCTCAAGGAGTCTGTCTTTGTGCCAATCACTTTAAAAATTTTTAGTTCACAAATGATTGCAACATCCCGTTAATAAAATGGAAACGTAAAATGACTTAGTATTTTAAATAACTTCAAGTTCTATATTGTGGCTCTTCTTCATAAGAAGTATTGAACCAACAATAAGCAGATTCAGCCCAGCAAGACTGATGCCCCAGTGAAAACACTACTTACAAACTTTAACTGGAATAGCCTTGCCCTGCTTTGCCTAAAAGTATAACATAACTCAATTAAGTGTGTATCTTAGGGAAATAGTTCATATTTTCACATAGCCATACAGAAAAATAATTTAATGAGTAGTTTTCCTGTAATTATTTTGGCAATATCATAAAATGGTTTTAGGCCTGAAAGAGCTACTCTGATTTAGAAGATCTTAAATTTTCTAAACCAACATCGAACATTCATTGAACTTTTATTGGCTCTAAACAGAACAGTATCTTGCAATTCTTCATAACCTATAGGCTCAACATAGGAAAGTTACCCTAAAGCTGCATCTTCAGTAACTTGATGCTGACTTGTCTGCTTAAAAAATTTCACTTTTCAAGAGAGAGAGATGATAAGGAGTGGCCAGTATGTGTATTTATCAGGAAAAATACAGGAAAGGCCCCATTGCTCAGTCCAAGATACCTAAAATGAGCAAAATGAAAAGGCTGTAACTTATACTGTATGTCAGTTGACAGATTATCCACTAAAATATCTATTAGCTAACATCTTCGGTATGGCTGTTATAGGAGCACTCAAAGCTGTGTCTGCATGTTCGAAAGATTTTCTTTAAAGCAACATTGGTCCAAACATACGACAATCAACATATTTAGCCATCTTCCTTTGGAGGTGTGTACCAGCCTGAAATAGAATGAAAAAAAAAAAAATTAAAATACTTTAATTCCAAAAGCAACTAGAAGAACTGGCATTTATTAAAGCTAACTACAGTGCCTATTCAGAATTTTAGTGTGTAAATCTACTGTAAAAATTACACTTATACTTGGGTCAGTAACACTGCATTTTGATATGTTCACAACAAAAAGTTATTTTCTACGAATAAATTTTGCTTGCATTTTCAACAAAAGAGCTTTATATTAATGGAATTCTTAGCTAAAGATGACAATATTAATACATAAAAGATTTTATTGCATTTGAATGCTGAACTTAAAAGTAAGCTTCATTAAAAATAACTATTCCCTAAACAAAATCCTGACATTTTAGAATGAACTTGACTTGTCATCAGCACAATGATGCCATTTCACCAATCAGGAAGCCATCACAGCCGGTGCAGTGACTAAATGACCATGCCTAGGATCAGAGTCAGTGGCAGAAGCCAAACTAGAATTCATCTCGATCTATACAGTTCATTGTGACATAGTTAACAATATAGTGTATTCTTGAAAGATGCTAAGAGAATGGGTGTGAAGTGTCTCACCACAAAAATAACTATGAAGTGGTACTTATGTTAATTAGCTAGATTTAACAATTCTACCAGTATATATACTTCAAAACATACATGTTATACACAATAAATACAATTTTATCTGTCATTCTTTTTAAATAACAGATTTAAAATTTAAAAGACCTAGAATCTATCTCTCCTGCTTCTCAATCCATTGCTCTTTCACCAAGGCTAAGCTTACACACTCCCAAATACAGAAACATTTTTGAATATAGGCTGTTTAAGAAAAAAGTTAAAGAAAAAAATGTGACTGTTTCCCAAACTCCACAAAAATCTAAGCTCTCCAGAGAAAAGCAAACTAAACTAAGTACTGTTTGATACAAAACTGACTGATATTTATAGAGCACCCACATGGTCATGAAGTAGTATATAAGTTTCTTTGGGTCTACTTATTATGCCAGAAATGGTAATAAAATTTGAGGATAGGCCATGTTTTCATCATTTCCCTCCTTGGCTTGAAGATTTTGTTTTGAATACCATTTCCAGAAGTATGCAATCACTGAACAATCAATGAGTTTGGCTTTGTCATTACAAGTGAGCACAAAACACAAATCTTAAGTAACAAACTGCCACATTACTAGCAAAGTAAAGAACATTTTCCAGGCTCTGGTGCACACCTGAAGTCCTGCTACCCCAGAGGCTGAGGTGAGAGGATCACTTGAGTCAAGAAATTAGAGGCTGCACTGACCGAGCTAGATCACACCTGTGAATAGCCAGCCTGGGCAACATAATAAGACCCTGTCTCTCAAAAAGTTTATTTTAAAAACATCTTACTGGGGTGGCACCTATGGCTCAAAGGAGTAAGGCACCGGTCCCATATGCTGGAGGTGGCGGGTTCAAACCCAGCCCCAGCCAAAAAAAAAAGAAAGAAAATTTTTTTAAAAAAGCATCTTACTATAAACACCCTCTTAAAGAAAAAAATCTATTATTATTTTGCATAAAAAGTCCACTTCACTATCCCTGCTACAATGAGTGCCTTATTATCAGCACTTAGTTACAAAGTGCCAAGAATATACACAACTCTTTTCTGTCACAAGTTTGGCAAGACAAACGTTATGTCAATTTTAGAGATGAGGAAACCAAGGCTGGCAGAGATAATGGGACGCAGGACTTGCTCAGAACCACAGACCCAGTAAGTGATAAAACTGGCATTTAAAAAAGGGTATTCCAAGTCTTTTTCTTTTTTAATCTGTTAGAGACAAAAACTGCAATAAGGCAGAAGCAAAATTTAAAGAGTAATAAAGTTTATGAAAGATATTTTAAGATTTAACTTTTTTACTAATTTACAACTCATCCTCAAAGTGTATACTGAAATTAGAAGTATTCTTAATTGAATAGATAAATGTATAAGATTGTCAGAAGCATTAAATATAGTCTGACGATGTTTCAGAAAAAGCTAGTCATGGTCCTGATTATATTTACTCAATTATAACAAGAACTCTAGCTAGAAAGAGTTGCTTTTAACTGATTTCCTATCCTATTACCATAGATGTCAAGTGAGTATACTGAGTCATTCATTTATTTATTTTAAAGACAGAGTTTCACTATGTTGCTTTTGGTAGAGTGCGTGGAGTCACAGCCCACAGCAACTTCAATCTCTTAGGCTTAAGAGTCTCTCGCCTCAGCCTCCCAAGTAGCTAGGACTACAGATGCCGCCACAATGCCTGGCTATTTTCTGTTGCATTTGTCATTGTTGTTTAGCTGGCCCAGGCTGGGTTTGAACCGGCCAACTTTGGGGTATGTGGCTGGCGCTGTAAGCACTGTGCTATGGGTGCCAAGCCCGAGTCATTCATCTAATCTCAGAAAATCCTGACTGAGAGATACCCATTTCAAGTATTTAAGATACAAAGAGAGTAAAGGAAGCACAGTGATGTTAGAAGTTTATTAAAGATTCCAAATGAAGCACAAGTTAAATTCTTTTTCACTATGGTAACAGTACTTAAAGAAATTAAAGCAAAGAAAGAAATTAAACACAATAAATATAAATGTCAACATATTATGTAAAACTTGATAATTGCCAATACATACTTGTTGAATTAAACATACCATTTTTCTCATGTATCTGTACAATGGAATTATAGGATTGTTGAGCTCTTGCTAGATTATATTGATTCTGAAAGAGAATTATACATTTTAAATCAAAACTGTAATAGATAAAAATTAAATTTATGAATGCATCACTGTGCTTAAATCACAGGAAATTGAGTTATATTTCCATTTAAAAAAATTTAACTTTATACTCTCATTTCTCAATTTCGTTATTCTTTACAATGTTGTAGGAATAACAAAACCAAAATTATACCCCAAGAAAAATTTAGAAGCTTCACAGTTCATTTCTATAAGTATTCATTCCTACCATTGGACAAGTACCAAGCTGTCTAGCTCCAGTGCTCCTCTCTACACTGATGAGTCAAGTTAAAGGATGCTTTGTGGACGTGAGTAAAACAAACTCGCTTCCTCAAAATTTCTACCAAAAAAAAAAAAAAAATGTACACACACATACACATTTTAACAAAGGAAAAAAACTGTAATACTCAAGTCACATTTGACTTCCACAATGACAAGCGGTGCTCAGCGTCATTCACAAGCACACACACACCCCTTTCAGATAAACGTTAAGCTTCAAGGGCTATACACATGGCAATTAGAGATAGAAATCTAAAGAATGCCTATAACTGGCACCAATCCATTACTAACAGTCTTCTTTGGGTAAAAATATACAATCTTTTTTCTAAGGAGCCAAATCTAGGATTAATTTTGTCACCTAAGTACAACTGGCCTATATCTTAACTTCCAATTAATATATCATGAGCACTCACCATAGTGGTACATACTTAATATATTGTCATGGAATTTTTTTGAGTAATAAATTCACATAGTACAAGAATAAAAAATGTACAAAAAAATTCTAAGTGAGAATTGTCTTCCAACCACCCAGTTCTCCCCATTCATCCACCTCCCTCCATTCAAGTTGACCACTATTAGTAGTTTCTTATGTGCCCTTCTTTAAGATTATATAAGATAGCTCACATACAGCGCATTGTGATTAGTCACTGTCCCATGCTCTCCAACAAACAGTTATATTCTATATATAGACACTATTCTGCCTCTTTTCTCACTTAAATCTTAGAGATTGTTCCACAAAGGTATACAGAAAAAGCTTTACCCTTCACTCTTTTTAAACAGTGAAATATTTCTATTGTATGTATGTTCAAATAGTTTTTAGTCAGTATTGGTAGACACTTAGGTTATTTTCAATACTTTGCTATTACGATGTTGCAATAAGCAACCCTGTAAACATATTTGCAAAGTACTGGTAAAAAAATGTCCTAGAATGAAGTTGCTCTATATAAATGTGCTCGCCAACCAGCCATCCATTAAAGTACCTTGATACAACCTCACCAACAGTATTTCATCAAACCTCTGATTTTTAACAATATCCCACATGAAAGATGGACTCTCAGTGCAGTCTGATTTGCATTTCTGTTATTCAGTGAGATTGAGCATGTATCCCTGTGTTCGTAAGCCATTTATTTCTATGGACTTTTTATATATTTTTCCCATTTTTCTAAGGATAATTGTGTCTTTTTTAATTTCTAGGAGTTTCTTCATGTAGCAGAGCCCTGCCATATCATACCCAAAAAACTAAAACATAAAATATGCAGCATCATTCTCAAAGTTAATGAAAACTACTGTTTTTCATTCTGTATTTTCACAGAAAAAGGACAAAAATAAAAAATTTGGAAACAGACTATACATGACAAGGCATAAATACACTGAAATTCCCAAATGACCGTAAAGCAATGACATCCTAACCCTACTGCCCACCCACTCAAGACACAGAGAAAAGGTCAGCCTTCCCACTTCTCAACTGTCCAGAGCAAGGTATTACAAGTCCAGTTTAAAGGGAATGTTTCTGCAGAGGCTTTGCTATAACGGGGATTCAGCCCTTCCTATTTTTCTAATTTACTGATTTCTGCCTATATCTTTAATATTAATTTCTCCTTTCTGCTTTCCTTCAGGATATTTGATTATCCTTTCTAAGTTAGAGGCTTAATTCACTTTCATTCTTTTTTTAAAATTTCAGATTAATGTGAGAATACAAACAATTAGGTTACGACGTTTGCATTTGTTAGGTAGAATCCCTATTATACTTGTGTCCCACACCCAGGAGTTATATGGGAAAATGCCATATATCCTTACGTTGTGCCCATTAAGTGGGAGCACACCCTTCTCCCCTCTCCCCATTTTGGATTGAGTTTTTCTCATTGTGAGGGCATCTATTAGATCATCTACAGGCTTCATATTAATATTTAGTACATTGGAGACTTGCTTCTCCATTCTTATGATACTTTACTAAGAAGAATGATTTCAACTGCATCCAGGTTAATATACAAGATGTAAAGTCTTCATCTTTTTGATGGCTGAATAGTATTCCATGGTATACGTATAACCGCAGTTTATTAATCCATTCCTGGGTTGATGGACATTTAGGTTTTTTCTACATCTTGGTGACTGTAAATTGAGCTGCAATAAACAATCCAGTGCCAATGTTCTTATGATATTTTTATTTTCTTTTAGAAAGATAACTAGTACTGGGACTGTGGGATAAAACGGAAGGTCCATTTTGAGTTTTTTGAAGGTTCTCCATACTTTTTTCTTCATTTTAAGGTTGTGAATATTTCTCTGAGCTCTCCTTTAAGTTTGATAAGTAATGACCATATTACAGTTAATCTCCATACAATCTGAAGTTTCAATTTCAAATTCCCCTTTGACTTAAGGGTATTTAAGTGAATTTTAAAATTCCACAAAAAAACATTTTTTCTGGTTTTGTTACAATTTACAGTTTTATTTAATTAAATCACAGAATGAGACATCTGTCCTTTCCTACTTTCCAGAATTTGAGGTTTTCTTCACTGAACAGAATTAGCTTCATGATTGTTTCAGATAATAGTGAGAGTGAGAATATTTAAGACGGAGGGAAAAGGAGAGAGATAGTGAAGAACTGACAGAATTTTAGTATTTTAATTATGGTTCAATTCCAAGTATTTCTAAATTTTCATTTGATTCATTTTTATGAATTCCGTCCTTTTTTTAATATTAGATTTCACATAAAACTATTTTCTCACAATTCTACTATCCAATGTCACTGTTCTACATCTGATAATTCCCAAATGTACACAGTCTTTGAGGATACATGTCCCCATAATTAATAGTTATTATTTCTACCAATTCTCCTATCTGTTGGATTGCCTTCTTGAATGCTATAGTATTTGACTAAATTCATGCTTGCTTAACTTTAATCTCTGGGAATCCTGAAGGCTTAAATAAGAGATGTTTTCTCCTCCAGAAAGTATCCATGCCTGCTTCTAAAGATAGCTGTGGCTACAACTAAAATAAGACCCCACTCGCCCCCTAGAGAATCTCAGTTTTATGAAAGTTCTCAGATTTGGGTCCCTGAGCTCTTTGTTATAAATAAAAGACTGGACTGCTTGGTATAGGTAGCCACTTGATTCTCCTTGCCTAGGAAAAAATAAAACAGATCTCTCACCTGAATGTGATCACTGACTAGGGGATTCTACAGGTGAATCACTGGAGGTCTATGGGCAGTGTTCTCTAAGATTTCAGTATAACTCAACTACCATTCCCTCCCATAATAGTGAATGGAAGCTTCTTAGAGCACTATCTTGCCTTTGAACCTAAAATTCCTATTAAAGTCATGACAACAGACCTCTGCTTTAGAAGGCTTCCTCACTATGTTCTACAGTTGATGTAATACCCTGTGATTCATGTTAACTGAACAGAAAACCAGCCTGATCAACTTCCTTCTGCCCCACGGCTGGCTCTCAGCTCCCGCTGGCTGAGCCTAGGCAAGCCAGACTGTCTGGTTCCAAGCCTTGCTCAGCTACTCATGACCTTAGACAAGTTATCTAACCTCTGTGTGCTTCAGTTTCCTCATCTACAAAACAAGGACAATAACAGCACCTACCTTTTTAGGTTATTAAGAGGGTTGAAAGAGTTAACATAAGTAAAAAATTCAGACTAGAGCCTAGCACATAAAAGCACAATAGGAATTAACACAATAGGATTACAATGTGATCTTAATTTTGCAAGACTTCAAAGTATGTATAATTTTTTATTTACTATGCTATACAAACCAATAAATTTAAAACTGTAGATATGTTTATACTAAATACAGCAACAGATACTATATAATTGATTATCAGTGAGTATCTTCAATTTTCTTATGTCTACTACAGATCACTTCTGTAACAAGAACAAACCAAATGAAAATGACTTCATAACGAAGTCAACACACAAAAAGAACCCTCTTAAGGTATATCTTATACGCTATGTAAAATTCTTAATAAAAGTACCTTATTTGCTCCAAACTGTACTCTGGCTTTGCCTTTGACTAAGGTGGCATTTATTTGCATGATGACAGACTCTATTGAGTAGGCACTGCTCCAGCCCTACAGGAAGAAGAAAACACAAAGCAGAAACAGTACTGTTCCCCATTCCCACTTGGGAAAGCCTAACAAAATGGCATATTAACAACTCCACAACAGCAAATCAGAGTTAATAAGTTGGTAGTCAACGGGACAAAGTAAAATTGGACCATTTCCAGAATCACACACAAAAATAAGACAAACCTACATTTCAATTGCCTAACATGAGGAAAGTATGACCTTGACTAAACATCACTCTTAATGCCTATTCTCGCACAGACTAAGCATGAAGTACAATGTTATTTGACTGGTTTACCTTGAATAGTTTTCTTTCATTAAGAAAAGTAGATGCTATTTTAAAAAAACTAAATTTTTTTAAGGGAGGTGCTACTACATAAGAACTTTTCTATTTAGACTCTAATTTACATAATCAAAACATTATTGAAATTGACAACTGAGCACCCATAAGAAAATATCACCTGTTTTGTGAGAAGTTCCATACATAATGCTCCTCCACCCAAGACGTACCTTAAAAAGAAAAAAGGACCATATGAATTTCTCTTTATCTCAATATTCTTTCTTCAACCATTTTTAAAGTGCCATTACTTAGAAAGTATAGCTAAGTAAAGATTAGACGATAACATGCAGAAAATGAAAACTACTGTTAGGGATATAGAAATACAGGTAATTTAAACATTTTAATGTTATCACTCTACATCTAGTTAATTCTTAAAGTATTAATGGTTCTTAGAACAGAATACTTTTAGACTTTTATAATATCAGAAACTAAGAACTTAGCCCTAAATATTCTGAAGAATGGGACAGAAGAACCAGTTTTCTTAAATGGGATTCAAGTGTTCTTTGCATCTGAAACTTTCTCTACCATCATGTTACTCAGCCAAGTGTTTTTCCTCTGACTATGGCAGCAACTTTACTGCATCCATAATAATGAGTATCTTCTGGACGTTTTTATGGGTTAAGTTTTTACCCACTCAGCTGTCAAAATCAAATGGTTCTGACCACAAAGCCCTTCTCTGAGACTCAGTTTCTCTTTGAAGGTTCAAGGACTGCTCTCAGAACTAAAGACAACTCCTGTGGCTCTCCCAGCTCTCCCTTTAGGAAATTGTTTAGATAAAATTCTGCTACGTTTTAAACCTTTCTCAAACAAAATAAAATAACTTCATTCCCCCCTTAATGTTATTTGAAACTTCATAATACATTAAATAATTTTATTAGAAAAAAATTAGAAAAACTGTGGTATTTTTGAAAACACAAAAGCTAAGACCATTGATTAGGTCAATGTGAACAGAGTTCACCACAAACTGTGTTGTCCTCTGAGATTTGCTTGCCCAACCCTTTCCCTTGCTGGAGATTCCTTCTGCTTCCTACCCTTTCAAATGCCATATTTTCCCTCCATAAAACCTGCCAAGAACATTCTAGCCTGTGAATCTTCCATTCCAAAGCCACCCATGGTGACTAAAGTAATTTTTGTAGTAAAGTAAGGAATCTGAAAACTTCTACTGTGCAGTATTAACAATAGTAATTGTTATAGCGAAGTGATTCAATAATGAAAGGAGAGAAAGTAGTACTCTATAACTGTTCCATCCTGGAGAATTCAACTGTATATCTCCTAGATGCTTTGCCCAAATCCTGTGACCTTCCAAAGTGAGAATTTAATGAGAGGGAAAGAAAAATGATCCAAAAAATTTAATTTGGGGCAGGGTATGGTGGCTCATGCCTGTAATTCCAGGCCTCTGGGAGGCCAAGGCAGGCAGATCACCTGAGCTCAGGAGTTGGAGACCAGCCTAAGCTAGAGCAAGACCTTACCTCTAAAAATAGCTGGGCGTGGCAGGCTCCTATATATAATCCCAGCTACTTGGGAGGCTGAGGCAAAGATAATCACTTGAACCCAGGAGTCTGAGGTTGCTGTGAGATATAATACCTTGGCACTCTACTGGGGTGACAAAGTGAGACTGTCTCAAAAAAAATAATAATAATAATTCAAGTTGGGTGAATGCTTTTTGTATATTCTCTGAATCTCCCATTGGGCTAAAAGAGTATCTGGTACATAATGAACATTTGCTGATTTAACAGTATAGAAGATTTAGGTTCTCACTTAGAATGTGGTTCTACAATTGCTCAAAGCCTAGTAATCTGTCAATAAGTTAACACCATACTCGATCTATACATTTTGGAAAAGCTAAAGGTAGGTAGGGACTTGTTTTAGGAAAAGGAAGTATGTAGTATACCCCAAGTAACCCATTATCCAACCACCACTGTTCCTTTAAGTACTCCACCCCTCCTACAGAGGAATATAGTCTCAGCATGTGGTAAGAAAGGAAATGTCTGGCCAGGCAGTGGTTCATGCCTGTAATCCCAGCACTGTGGGAGGCTGAGGCAGGTAGATCGCCTGAGCTCAGGAGTTCAAGACCAGCCTGAGCCAGAGCCAGACCCTATCTCTAAAAATGACCAGTATTGAGGCAGGCACCTATAGTCCCAGCTATTCAGGAGGCTGAGGCAAGAGGATGGCTTGAGCCCAGGATTTCGAGGTTGCTGTGAGCTATGACACCACAGCATTCTATGGAGGGTGACAAAGTGAGACTATCTTAAAAAAAAAAAAGAGAGAGAAAGAAAATGTTTGCATTTGCATGTCAAAAGAAAGTGCATGTGTATAAGCACATGATACCTACACAAATATTTGTTGGATGTCTAAACACAAGATAGAAGTAGTTCTAGTACCCACATAAAAAGTTAAGATAAGTAAACTTTTCCTTAATATACGCTATCACCAGCACTTACACCTAAAAGAAACTGTTGGTTCTAGTTCTGCACTGAATTATCTGGGTTTTTGTTTTGTTTTTTTTTTTTTTTTTGAGACAGAGTCTTACTCTGTCCCCCTAGGTAGAGTGCTGTGGCAGCATCACAGCTCACAGCAACCTCAAACTCCTGGGTTCAGGTAATAATCTTGCCTCAGCCTCCAGAGTAGCTGGGACTACAGGCATGCACCACTATGCCTGGCTAGTCTTTTTAATTTTTTATTGGAGACAGGCTGGTCTCACTCTTACTCAGGCTGGTCTTAAACTCCTGAGTTCAAGCAATCCATCTGCCTTGGTCTCCCAGAGTGCTAGGATTACAGGCTTGAGTGACCATGTCCAACCTGAATTACATTCATTTTATCAATGTGTGTTACAAATTCTTATGGCTCTTTGCCTCCAAACAAAGAGTTCCTAGTGAATAGTGAAACAGTTAGTTCATGGACACTAGGCAGAAAAAAAAAAAATTAAAAAACATTAACAATCTAAGTCACACACACGAACATAATATTTTTAACTTAAAAAATTTCCGTTGGTGGGGCGGTGCCTGTGGCCCAAAGGAGTAGGGTGCCAGCCCCATATGCCAGAGGTGGCGGGTTCAAACCCAGCCCCAGCCAAAAACTACAAAAAAATAAAATTTCAGTTGGCTAAGTTGTAAAGCAACTACCCTAAGTTCAGCCTCTTTAGTCATCTGATTTATAGTTATTAAAGAATTCAGTTACAAAGGCAACATTTTATATGATTCTGTTTATCTAAAATGTCCAGGATAGGCAAATCTAGAAAGACAGAAAGATTAGTAGTTGCCAGGACCAAAGATGAGAAAGATAGGGATATAGGGAGTGACTGCTAATGGGTATGGGGCTTCTTTTGGGGGTGATGAAAATGTTTTGAAATAACTTGTGATGATGGCTGCACAACTCTATACTATAAACCACTGGACTGTACACTATAAAAGAGTGAGTTTTAGCACATATGTATATCATAATAAAGCTATTAGGTTAAAAAAAATTGCCTATGTCAAGAAATAAATATGGTAGCAACTAGAAGACATTGTGCGCTCAATCACACAATGCATAAATGTCACCTAATTCTGAGATTGCAAGCTCTGAGTTCCATCAGTATTTCACACCTTTTAGTTCTCCAAGTTAGTTAACTCATCCTTTTCACTGAATAGTTGACTGAAGAACAAGTCATCTTGATTCTGCCTCAATTGAGCTTTTCCATTTACCTGCTCTTCCCACTCCCCTTACTGCTGCACCAGGTTAGGGCCATATCCCTTCCCTCTCAGACAGCAGCCTGGGCTCTCAGGTAGCATCACATCCTTCTTTGTGAGCACAATTTGTCTTGTAGCCTCTTCTACTGTCACCAGTTTTATCTTTCTAAAACATTTTCTTTCCTGATATTCCCTTGTTCTTGCCCCAGTTAAGGAAAGATGAATTCAATACCGAGGAGTAATAGTTTGCTTACAAAGAAAAAGAAAAAAGTCTTACTACTCCATGGTGTTTCTATATGAATCCTACCCACTTTGTGTTAGAGCCCAAACTGCGTGGTATACTCTGAATATATCCTGTTCTTTCCTAGATATGTGATTGTGTTTACTTTCATCTATGTAAATAATTTTCCTTCAACCTCCACCGGCTGACCAAACCCCATTCATATTTCAAGGACTACCTGAAATCTCACTGACTTCACTGTAATCTTCCCGGGCCACTACTGTCAGAGTTCCTTTAAACTTCAGAAAACAGGGAGGTGCCTGTGGCTCAGTGGGTAGGGCGCCGGCCCCATATACAGAGGGTGGCAAGTTCAAATCTGGCCCTGGACAAACTGCAACAAAAAATAGCTGGACGTTGTGGTGGGCACCTGTGGTCCCAGTTACTCAGGAGGCTGAGGCAAAAGAATCGCCTAAGCCCAGGAGCTGGAAGTTGTTGTGAGCTATGACACCACAGCACTCTACCAAGGGTGATAAAGTGAGACTCCGTCTCAAAAAAAAAACACCTCAGAGAATGTAAATTCATAAGTAACATTTGCCATTCAAAAGAATACTTAATATTTTTAAATCCCTTTTCATAAAGCTGGCATTTGCTATAATGGAAAACACTTTATTGGGAGTCAAAAGATTTATTTGGATAAATCACAAGCTGACTTATTACTCAAACTTTTCATTGAATAATGGAGATTAAAAACTCTATTGTTGGCTCGGCGCCTATAGCTCAACCGGCTAAGGCACCAGCCACGTACACCTAAGGTGGCGGGTTCGAATCCCCAGCCCGGACCCGCCAAACAACAATGA
>NW_003852406.1:29563662-29568706 GCF_000181295.1 Otolemur garnettii
CCCAGCTACTTGGGAGGCGGAGGCAGGAGACTTGCTTGAGCCCAGGAGTTGGAGGTTGCTGTGAGCTGTAATGCCATGGCACTCTACCCAGGGGGACGGCTTGAGGCTCTGTCTCAAAAAAAAAAACAAAACTCTATTGTTTTAAAAAAGAATCAATGAAGAGAAACTATGTAGAAGATTTTAAAACTGAAAATGGAATTATTCATAAGTTCATCTATGTGTCTCTATTATTAGGAGATACACTACTTAAGATCACAAACTTAAAATTCCTGAGATATCTCACAACAAAGTGTAGAAAACCTATGCTAGTCAATTTTATAATCAAGTTTCATAATGTTTCAAAATATTTTTATCCATTTATCTTGAATTTACAAAATTTTTCCAAATCCTTTCCTTGATTATGTTTTTCTCTTGAATAAGATTGAACAAAAATAACCTTTCTGCTCACATGTTTATGGGAATTTTGAGTAAACATCACAACTTTATAAACAAGCTTAAAACTAAAGCATAACAATTATGTCTTGTCCCCAATCAGTAAAAGGCTTTACAAAAAGTAATATTTTAACATGAAATGATGAAAAACATAAGAACTACGACTTGGTGGCTAGAAAAGGCTGATAGCTAAGCAAGAGACACAAAGGTTAAAAAAATTATCATTTTTCAGTTCTGGGTTAATTCTGCATATATAAATATTTGGCTAGGTTATCTAACTTTCCAGCTTCCAAAATTGATCAGCTTTAGTTTTTACAGCACTTTTACTGCCTAATCCAAAACAGTACAAGAAAGCCTTAGAAGTAACAAAATGAAATTTTACACTTAAACAACTTTGTTTCATGCTCAATTACCCTATGACTTCCACTCATCCTTGTGATCAACTCCATAACAGCCTATCAACAAAAGACCCTGAAGTTGGCTCACTAAGGGATTATTACTTCAGCTTTTCTTGCTCTCCAGCAGAAAACCTATGGGAGTCACTCAGAACTCTGGATTTCTAACACAGTAGCATTTTCAAAGCTAAAACAAGAAGACAGCATCCTCTGACATGCTGTGGGATAAAAAAATTACAAATTAGATAAATCTGGGAAAATCTGTTTACCATCATGTTGGAAAGTCACATTAAGGCTCCAAGAGAGTCCTTTTGTAAAGAATAGTTTGAGCCTGGTTTCCGAAAATCCTACAATCCTTTCAAAACAAGTATGTATTAATATATCAATTGTACAAGTACTCACAGAACATCCTGAGGGATGTGGCTGCAGATATCAGGTAAGCAAACTCTTAAAAAGGTGTATTACTGGCCCGGTGCAGTGGCTCACGCCTACAATCCTAACACTCTGGGAGGCTGAGGCAGGAGGATCACTTGAGCTCAGGAGTTAAGAGACCAGCCTGAGCAAGAGCGAGATCTCATCTCTACTAAACACAGAAAAATCTGTCAGGCATCATGATGCACACCTGTAGTCCCAGCTATTCAAGAGGCTGAGGCAGGAGGATCATTTTAGCCCAGGAGTTTGAGGCTGCAATGAGCTATGATGCACTCTACCCTGGATGACAGAGCAAGACTCTGTCTAAAAAAAGAAAAAAAAAAAAGGGCAATATTACTTTACTATATTGAAGAACTTGAAATGGGCACATCCATATGTAACATTAAACTTTTTTTTAAAACTAAGCTTTTTACCCTGAACTTCACAGACACCATGCCCAAACAACTATTCCATAGTATCAACACCACAGTTAATACATATTCTGACAACACAGAAACAGTTCTTAACAAGTGCTGACCCTCCCCCCTCCAAAAACAAAAAAAAAAAACCAGAAGCATATAAAGCAAACATAACTAAAAATAATAAGAGCAAACCACTTCTTCAGAAAGTTCTGAAGTCTTTTACATAGTCACCCCAATTTTTACCCTAAATGTTAACTATTACTATCTCAACTGTACAAATGATTAAAGTAAGCTCTGGACATTTTTAGATTTTAATCATAACGTGGATTATCTCACAAAATGGAATTAGTCAGTTGTTTGAAAATTTTCTAGTTTAACTGCTCCTACATTGAGGATCTATATCATAACTAATCTGAGTACAACAAATTCTGATCCTTCTCACCTTCCTAAGACTTCTAATCACAAAAAAGCATCAAAACAAACTTCAATAATACTGCATGTTGATTAGCATTTGATTCTACTGAACTGCAAGTACTACCTCCAGATGGAATCAGACAGCCAGTATCCTGAGATTCCCTGTGATTATACCTAGAAATAGCAATTAGGATCACAGGCATGTGGGAATCGCTTTCTAATCATAAAACTTTCTCTAAACCTTCAATCACAAAATTTATACTTGAAAATATTTGGGGTTTTTTGTGGTGAAATATAAACAGGAACCATTTTTTAAAAACTACACCTATAAACAACATAATAGTTTGTATCCAATGGTTTCTAGTATAGGCCCCAGACCCATAGCATCAATTTCACTTGAAAATTACTTAGAAATGTAATGTTCAGGCCCACCCTAGATCTAAATCAAAACTCCTGGGACTAACTTCCCAAACGATTCTACTGCACACTATTAAAAAAAACAAAAAAAAACAAAAAAAAACAAAAAAAAACTTACCCTCCTGAGAGAACAGGTAACACCACTCGAACAAACGGAGGATCAAATGGAAAGTTATCCTAAAAAGCAAGTAAGTTTAATTATTTTTAAAAGGACATCCTTAAGACTATTATTTAGAAGATTTCAAAAGTCTATAGAGAAAAGGTACATTTATTATCAGATAATGAGTGAGGGTCAGAAAATTAGTACCAAAATACAAAATGAAATGAAAACCAAAGCAAATAAAATGAAGTTAAGATCAGGGTCAAACAGAATTGTGTTGGTAAACTTAAGAATTATCTATGAAGGGGTTCCACTTCCACAAGAACTATATAAAAGAAACATTCCAATAATGATAGATTAGGTAGTTTAGGTCAATCATCTGGCTGAGAACTAGAAAAGGCAGACAGAATGTTAACAATTACAAGGCTAAAAGCAGAAAGAAAAAAGGGACCCCAGAGAGGTCTTTTTTCCTTTAGGCTTTCTTACAATTACAGAAGAAAAAGATAAAAGGTGAACAAGCCAAGTAGAACTCACAGACCCATAGGGAGATAAAAGCTGGAGCTCAGGGTTCACCAAAGAGAGGCCCTGAGAAGTCTCCCGACACTTTAGGGCTGGGACCCTGAAGGATAAACTGCAGACTGCCCTAAGAGGCAATGAAGTCCAGCTTTAAATCATGTCAACTCCTGATTAAATGAAGTAATCCTGGGTTGCTAATACCCAAATGTAAACCCTCTCTGGAGAAGAGTATCAGCTAGGCTTCAAATTAGTTCTGCGATTTTTCATATGTGCATCTATTCCTAAAAATAATCAGTCACATGAGACTACACAATCAGAAAACAAGAGGCACCAACAATAGACACAGGGACCAAAATAACAGAGTTTAAACAACTGCTGAATATGTACAAGGAAAAAAGACAAGATGGAAAACCTGGCAGAGAACTGCGAATTATAGAAATGAACTATATGGAAATTCTGACATTTAGAAATACAACTGAAATTAATAAATTAATGGATGAATTTAACCACAGCAGAAACTTAGATTCAGTAAACTGGAAAATAAGTCAGAAAGGTGAAAAATGCAGGAATTAAGACACAAGATAATATACGGAAAAGGCTTATCACATACATAGAGTCCTAGAAGGAAAAAGAATGGGGCAGAACAATATTTGAAGATATGGGTCTGAGAATTTTCCAAAACTGATCAAAGACTTCACAAGATTTAACCATCATTTCAAGAGAAAGTAGAAGCTACAATAAGAAAATTATCTTCTAGGTGCTGAAAGAAAGGAATTGCCATCTTAGAACTCTATCCTCAATGAAGATACTCTGCAAAAATGAAATATAAGTATTTTTCTATCCACAGACCCACACTAAAAAAAAAAATACCAAAGAGTATTTTCAGGCAGGAGAAAGATGATCCCAGATGAAAACATAAAAAGGAACATGGAAAGAGTAAACATGCATGTAAGATCTAAGTGTATATTGACTGATTATATAAGAATTATGTGTAGGGTTTTATGTAAGTATAGAACTGAAATACATCACAGTAACAGCACATATCTGGCAGCGAGTGCATCAATTCTAAGTGTTCTAAGGTCTTTGCATTGACAAGAAAAAGAAAAATATTCAAGCTAACAAATTTATATTAGATTTGACAAGTCAAAGACACATACTGCAATTACAGGGCAATAAAGAAGAAGACAACAAGGCCAGGCACAGTGGCTCATGCCTGTAATCCCAAAACTCTGGGAGGCCAAGGTAGGTGGACTGCCAGAGCTCACAGATTCAAGACCTGCCTGAACCAGCGTGACACCCCATCTCTAAAAATAGCCAGACATTGTGGCGGGCACCTGTGGTCCCAGCCACTCTGAAGGTTGAGGCAAGACAATCACTTGAGCCCAAGAGTTTTAAGTTGCTGTGAGCTATAATGCCCCAGCACTCAATTGAGACTGTTGATTGTCTCCCCCTCCCCCCAAAAAAGACAATAGAGGTGAGCAACTGGGGTAACAAATAATCCAAAAATGAAAATGGAACATGGAGCAAGAATGACAAATAGAAATTGCCTAAAAATGGTAATTTTACACCCAAATATCAATGAAATAACATTAAAAGCAAGGGACTAATTGATCCAGTTAAAGACAAAGATCACAGCCAGGCACAGTGGCTTACACCTTTAACCCTCGCACTCTGGGAGGCCAAGGCAGGTGGGTTCCTTGAGCTCAGGAGTTAGAAACCAACCTGAGCAAGAGAGAGACCTCATCTCTATTAAAAATAGAAAAGTTAGCCAAGTGTTTGGCACCTGTATGTAGTCCAAGCTACTCAGGAGGCTGAGGCTAGAGGATCACTTGAGCCCAAGAATTTGAGGTTGCTGTGAGCTATGACGATGCCATGGCACTCTACCCAGTAGGACTGAGTGAGACTAGATCTCAAAAAAAAAAAAAAGGCAATAATAA
>NW_003852406.1:29568726-29614063 GCF_000181295.1 Otolemur garnettii
AAAAAAAAAAAAAAAAAAAAAAAAAGACAAAGATCAGACTTGATAGAAATGTATGAAGAGAGGAATATGAGAGAAAAGAAGCCTCATCTACATCTTAGGCTATGCAACACAACTCTCTTTTTCAAATTCTCAGGCCTGGAAACTAAAGTTTTCCAGAAGAATAAGAGCCTTCCATTAATGAACTGACTGTAGCGAAAGTGGCTAAGAGTCAAACCCCTTCCCTCTGCTTACCCTCAAATAAAATTCTGAGAAACAAAAGTCATGAACACTCAACCCTACTAACAGAATGATATGCATATATCTGATGGCTAAAGTGGATAATCTTAGATTTCTACTACAAGTTAGAAAAAGAAATCTACCCACACAAGATCCCAACTTAATGACAGTTGTTACAATCCACTTTCGAACAAGTAGCTCACCTTTTATCTACAATTTAACAGACATAATGAAAAGAACAGATGCAAAGCTTAGTAAAGTACATCTCATTTAATCTCCTATTATTTAGATCTTTTTTTAAAATTTAGATCTTTATATATGTGATGCCAAATCAATGACTACAAAGCCTCACATCAATGGGTTATGTGAGAACTATGTTCATTTTAAGTAGCTCTTCTGAATAACTTTTCTGTATCAAAAGTTGGGAATTCTATTCTATAAACTTTGTAATCAAAATTTTATAGAAATGAAAAGGAATTCTTCAGGAAAAAAAATTTAACATTTTTGGCCTTCCTAAGGATTCTCTCTCTGAAAGACTACATCACCAGAAGGCTCTAAATAGTTATAAATCATTTCTTTAAACTGAATTGAAAATAGTCTTGTTATAATTTGGCTTAACTAGTTCTAGTTTTATACCCTGTGTTCAACAACGAATCAAACAAACCAATACTTCCACATACTCAGTCTTTCAAATAGTTGAAGACAAGATACCATGACATGAACCCCCACATTCTTTTCTCCAAAGCCACAATTTATCAGCTACCTTAGGACATGGAAAAGAATCTCTTCCCAACAGTAGTCTCTACAATAATAAAACTGAAAAGGATACCAATACACACCTATTTGGGCGATTTCAAGAACCTTCAATCATAAGCTATGTCAACTATGCCAACCCTGTCTCTAAATGAGCCTCAATTTTTCTGAAGAAACCCTTCCTAAAGTATTACTTCACAATTCAATTCAGTCAGAAAAACATTTCCTTAAAAGCATAGCAAAATGGATTTGCCAAGCTGTTGTCCCATTCTCTCCTACCCCTATTCCCAGTCTTATACCTCAAGTTCCATTTTTTTCAAGTTGTCACTGTGGACATCTGAGGACATAAATATGTATGGTTCTGGGTCCCTTTCTGTGAACCTTTCTTTCTGAGTCATACCTGCTATCCTCCAAAATCTGTGAATCCCAATACTAATGACTCAGCAATTCAGTTTAAGGTCTTTTTCATAATGTCAGTTAGCTCAAGGCAATCACATTCTTCCCAGGCATTGTAAGAAATACTCCAATACTAGAAAAGGCCCTTCTTTCTGGTATCAGGAGCCATGTTCCCGAAATGCAAATCCAACAGAATTTCAGCCATCTATGTCCCAGATTGTTCCCTGCCTGAAGTTCCACCTAGACTAGGAAAAATAATGAAAACACTACCTGCAGTCACAAGTCCTCTCGTTTCCTGGCCAAGATTTTACATTTCCTTAAAGACACCCTTCCCAGAAGGAAGTCATGGGGGAAGGCGGGCTTTGAAGGTACAGACAAAGTTATTTGTACAGACAAAGTTATTTTTGTTTTTTAAAGACACTCTGTTACCCTGTGGAGTATAGTGGTGTGATCATAACTCACTGTAACCTCAAACTCCTGGGCTCAAGTGATCCTCTCACCTCAGCCTCCAAATGACTGGGACTAAAGGCATGCCACAGTGACTGGCTACTTTTTAAAAACATTCTTTGTTGCCCAGGCTGGTCTTGAACTCCCGGCTTCAAGTGATGCTCCCAACTCAGCCTTTAAGGTTCTATTTCTTAAGTTTGGTGTTGGGTACATAAGCATGTGATTTTAAAAAGTTACCTTACTGGTTTTTCCAGTATTTTTTGTTTGTTCTGTTTGGCCTGGGTATTTCAATCATCCCACCAGACGAATCAGTAAAAACACAGTCATTAGCAACTTCAGTAAACATAGACCAGATCCCTACTCTAGGAGGGATCTACCCACAGTAGTCCCTACAATAATAAAACTGAAAAGGATACCAATACACACCTATTTGGGCGATTTCAAGAACCTTCAATCATAAGCTATGTCATCATACAAGATAGACATGCACAAAAGCAAGATAAGAAACTTTCAGAAAATTGTAACGATTCTTTTGTAAGTACAAGGAAAGTGTTCTCTCACATCTTGTTTTCCTTCAAAATATCTCATATCCGTAGATTTTAAACCATTATGTTTCATCCAGATTTCATATTATATCATTAACATGTTATATAGATTTCATTGCTATTCTTTTTTGACTTTTTTTTAGCGTCTTACTTTATCAAATATAGCACATAAATTTATAAAAGAGCATGAAATACAGAGGTACACCTGAACAAGATATTTTAAGTACATGCCAATGTAACCACCACCCTGGTCAAGAACTGGATTACAGTCGGTATGACAAAAGCCTATAGATGTCCCTTTCAGCTCCCAATTCCCTCACTGCCACTGAGGCAAACTCCTTATCCTAATCTCTATGGTAATCACATCTTTGCTTTTCTTGATAGTTTTACTGCCCCCTCCCCCCAGTATGAATCCATAAATTAGTGTTTCTCATCCCTTCTTTTAATTTTTGCTCCACCAAGAAGCCTTTTTAGAAATTATTTTTTCTAATTCCATACCCCTGACCCCACAAAATTTTAACACCACAGACATACTGTGTACCTATTTCTTTTCTCTGGCTCTTTGGGGGACAGCAAATCATTGTTAGCAGCTCCCTAATCAATATTAGTTTTACCTATTTTTGAGCTCTAAGTGAAATTATAAAAAACAGGTTTTGGAATCTTTTACTAACAGTGGATTTAAGATTCACACATCTTGTTGCATGTAGCTGTATCCATTTTATGAATACCACAATTCTCCATTTTATTGGAAGGAACATGGGTTATTTTCTATTTGGGGCTATTAACAGAGTCACTCTGAACACAGTACTTGTGTATTTAAGTACTCAATTTCTTTTTCTTTTCTTTTTTTTTTGCAGTTTTTGGCCGGGGCTGGGTTTGAACCCGCCACCTCCGCCACCTCCTAGCATATGGGGCTGGCACCCTACCCTTTTGAGCTACAGGCACTGCCCCTAAGTACTCAATTTCTTACAGAGCACATGTTTACAAGAATTCCTGAGCCAAATGACACGAAACTGTTTTCCAAGCACTGCACAAATATATACTCCCATATGGATACCCGTTACTATTTTCTTACCTTAAAAGAGAAGTTAAGCAAAATATATTCTATGCCTTCTTTTTCTTTTAAGATCTGAAGATCACTGTGCAAAGGACTATCTGGGTCAACCCTAAGAATTACAAAACAAAAAACAGTTTAAACAAAAAGTCAGAGAATTTTTCTTACTAAACTCAAAAATGAACCAATCAAAGAGCTAAAACAGAGTCCCTAGGTTAAGGTGTACAGCTTCTCTACCACCCCAGGAAAAACAGGTCTACGGCCTCCAGCTCCTTGGGAATAAATGTGCAAAAGATCTCAGTACTGTAAATCTATTTTAACAGTGGGATCAAAGTTAGCAGTCATTCTAAAATAAACCAATCATGTGTATATAATTTTTCTCAAGAACTCAAAAAAATTTTTAATATGCTTTCCTAAATTTGTATTATTAGCAAAGGAGTTCAAGGAGTGAAATATGCTATGGACAAGACAACAAAAAGTTAAATCACTAATAAAATCTAAATTTTTCTATTTTAAATAGAATTATTCTATTTAAAATTTTAAATACAATTATTCTATTTTAAAATTGTACAAACTTTATGGACACCCTGTACATATAGGTCCTACTCAAATCCCTTATTTCAAATATAAACTGGTCATCATTAAGTTAGTAAAAATGCTTGTTTCTAAGTTCCCATTGTTTTAGTAATCCCACAAAATATTTTACCCTACGACTGGTCCCTCTTTTTGCCTCATTTCTCATTTTACTTAATTAATAAGCCTCAGAGAAAGCACATTTTAATCATCTAAGAACTATTTCCATAGAAACAAAATCTAAAGTTTTAAGCAAAAGTAAAGGTATCAAATTAAGAAAAAAAATCTCCATTGTGATAGTCTGTGTAGTATTGCAAAAAGTGAGATAACATAAAAAAAACCACTTACTTCTGTAGTTTTACATGCCAGTCATATAAACTGTCATTTATGAGTTCCACTGAATAAATCCCTGTTAACATAGGGAGCATGTTAATTACTCTCATTCATTAGATAATTATTACTCTGGTATAAATGTATACAATGAATATCCAACAAAAGCTAGAAATTTTGCTATTAAAACACGGAACAACTAAGCTATCTTGTAAATATTTTAACACTAGAGCTGAGTATCTTATTCCCTTAACAGATAATTAAAGTAATCAATTAAGAGGATTCTTTAATGAGTTAAGAATCCTACCATTAGCTTTAAGTAAATAAAAAAATATATATTACACAAAATCCTATGTACCTAAGATTTCTCTTCTATGTACATATAAACATTTCTATAAAGATGGACTCTTTCTACATATATTATTTTACAACCTTTCTTCAACTTTCTATCTTTCCAAGTTAGTTTAAATCTACTCTTGATCTTTTTAATAACTCTGTAGTAATTTATTTTATGAATATACTGTAATTTAACTAATGCTACCCTACCCAATATCTGGTTATTAATTTTGCTACTGTAAACAATGCTGAAACAATTATTTAATATTTAAACATAAAATCAGTATTTAAATATTTGTACCCTATTAGATTTCTACAGATAAACTTTTAGACTTCTTGTAAGAAAAACTGTAAGAATACCCAAAGTTCTAATAACTCAGAAAGAAGTTTGGCCTATCTTGTACTCTATAAAGCATAGAGTTTCTTGGTTTTGTTTTTAAGCCAGTTCTAACAATTCTGATTTAACAATTCTGATTCTGAGGACTCCTGAAGGGTTAGAATGCTATCTCTTGAAACAAGTTAAAGTTTGGCTCTTTGTCTTATTTTAACACTGCTAGAATCACTGTATCTAAGAGGGAATTTTATCTCTAGTTGAGAGAGATTCCACAATATTCAAAGTCTTATTGGTAAAAACACTCTTAAGTCAAATAATGAAACGAAAAATGTTTAAAACCCACCTATTTCAAAAATAATACCATAACTACCTCTATAATAAGAACTGATTGTATTGATTTCAAAAAAGAAGAAGGATATCATAAAAATCAACTCGGCAATAGTTCTTTGTACAATGAAACATACGTGTATTATCTTTTATTTACTTTCCAAAGCAATATTACTCATGCTTTTGCCAGAAGATAAAGAATTATATGCATAAAAGCAAGTTTTTTTTTTTTAAATACAACAGAACAGTAAACTCATCCTATTTTATCCCCAACATCTTTTGGAGCTTGATTACATTTGAGTTTCACATCCCTAAAATAAAACATTTCCATTTCTGTCCAGTTATAAGAAATGACATTATCTGAAGATAGAAAACAAAAGAGATCTAATACAACAGAAATAGCAGAGATCCAGAGGTCCTTACCTGTTTTATAACTCTGTGATCTGTATATGTCCCTGAGCTCTTTCATAAGTCTATCTGAGGCTTGTACTGACCCAGACACTGCACCCTGAAACATAAAACTCGCTGTTTACCAGGGTCTATTGAGTCAAATAGTTACAGATTTAAGGTATTTTAATCTGATATAAAAGTTTACAGTTGAAAAATGGACTACCATTCTATTGTTATTTTTGTTTTGTTTTGTCTTGTTTGAGAAAGAATCTTATACTCTGCTGCCCCGGGTACAGTGCCATGGCATCAGTCTAGCTCACAGCAACCTCAAACTCCTGGGCTCAAGTGATCCTTCTACCTTAGCCTCCCAAGTAGCTTGGCCTATAGGAGCTAACCACAAGGCTCAGCATATACATATAAATAAATACGTGTGTGTGTGTGTGTGTGTGTGTGTGTGTATATATATATATATTTTTTTTTTTTTAAAGTAGAGATGAGATGTTGCTCTTTCTCAGGCTGGTCTCGAACTCTGGAGCTCAAGGGATCTGCCCTACTCGGCATTCCACAGTGCTAGGATTACAGGCTTGAGCCAGCACATCCGGCCCACTACTCAACATTTTATGAAGTCTAAAAAGTTAAGTTCAATTAAATGGAGGATTATGAAGTTTTAAGAGAAATATTAACCTGGGGATAAGTCTGGTTCATTTACTATTTCTTAGCATCTGGGAGGAAAAAAAAAAATCTAGCCAACATGTCCAGATCACCATGGACTCTGCAACACCTATTCTGCATGGAATTCAGTTAGACTATTTCAAACCCCATCAATTTTTGAAAATATACTTGAAGACCCTCACCACATGTTAACTAAAATAGAGTTCTATTAATAAGACTATAAGCAAGAATGTTTCACTGACAGTCTTGTTCACATACTAAGAAATATGTCTGTCTACATGCAGTTGGCTTCAGTTCTTATTAGTGCTGGGACTTTTCTAAAGATGAAAATGACCCATTTAACTGAATATAAATGGAACTAGTTTTTGATTGTGTTTAATTCTGATTACATGAAATTAAAGACCTTAACAGCTGCCCTATACTTTGAGGATAGGAAAAAAAATCAAGTTACAAAGATGTTACTTTCTAGCTATGTGACCTTGAACCAGTTTAAATCCTTATTTTCATATCTATAAAATATAAAGAGTACTTATTTCATACAATGGCTATGAAGACTGAATGAGAATAAAGTACTTAGCACAGTACATATGTGACAGTGTTCAACAGTTTACAGCTGTTTTGATTACAGCTCATACAAACTAGAAATGATCACAAGACACAACAAAGTATCATCAATCTAGATGCTACAAATCTTTTAATCATCAAGATATGAGATTGGCTAAATTTCTTTGTTCCATTAAGAAGGATTAACCAATTAAACTAATGTACGAAATAAGAATGAAGAATGGGGGAATAATCTACCAAGTTTCAACACTTGGTGTCTACTTTCACCATTCCCTTGTTTGAAAAGCTGTGCCTAAAACAAACCAACAGGTCCTCAGAGTGCATGGGGGGTGGGGGGGGAAGGAGTGTTCAGATAGACAGCCAGACTACCATCTGATGTTTCCCTATTCTGTCTGAGCATTTTATGTATTTCTTATTCTTATTTTTCACAGCAATAATCCCAAGGATATGTATTGTCCACATTTTAGAGCTGAAGAAATTAAAGCCACAAAAGATGTGTTTGCCACCAAATTTAGTGTTCATTCCACACACCTCTGCTGCTTCACATAAAAGGGATTTAAGTCAAAAGAGAAAAATTACTTTTGGTTGGGTCAAGATGGGACAGACCAAGGGTCAGCTTCATGGAGGTGAAAGAATTTGAAGGTAAGCAGAGAAAATACCTTCAAAACAATGAGCATACACAGGGGCCAGCAGGTGGATATGAAGAGCAGAACAACAAGGTAGAAACTAGACTGAATCCCCATCACTAAGGCAAGGAAGAGGAAGAAGGCCTCTGAGATTGGTATCTTAACGAACTGCCCAGTGTTAATGATGATTACTTAACCAGGAAAGTCTAGTTTCTAGATACAGTATTTATCCACACTTACATTTAAATGGTCTTGCCGTTGAGTCTTCCTAATTTTCTCTAATATTGCCAAATTTTCTTTTTCAATACCTTCATCCTCTGACTTTTTCCCACTAATAGGTTCTTCTTCCTTCATCTCATAGTGATCTAAGTCTTCTATATCCTACAAAAAGAAAAATATTACCTTATTCAAATTATTTTTCTTCAGTAGTTTCTTATGCAAAAGTTAAATTATTCTTGATTCAACAAGAAACAGTAAAGAGAGAATATATCTGTTCCATGCGGAAGGGAAAAAACCCTTACATTCGACTCAAAAAGGCTCCCTTCTTTTATATCCTGTATTTTACTTAAACCTAGATTCTGAGTAAAGCAGATATAATAGCTTTACAAAGTTATAACTATTCAAATAAGTCATCTTCTAAGTCTTGTATAAGAACTTTGAAACAATGCCCATTTCAACCTTACAACCAACCACAAAACAAACACAAAATATGCATGTGCAAAAAATGATAAAAGAGAAGAGGGGGTTCGGTAAGCTCCCACCTAATGGGTACAACGTTGGGGTATGTGGCACATTTCCTGGGTGAAGGATAAAACTACAACTCAAACTCTACCTTACAAATGTAAACAATGTAACCTAATCATATGTGTCCTTAGAGTAATCTGAAAATTTTAAAAAATGGTAAACTGGTAACCATTATCCTTACAGTAATCTGAAAATTTTTTTTAAATGGTAACTCCAATTCCATGGAATACCAGAAGATCATTAAATATCAATATAGCATAATTATTTCCTATATCAATAAAAACTTTGAAATGAAAATCAGAATACAAAAAAGAATATACAGAATCTCAATTATACCAAAATAAAGTGTAGACAAAGATGAGGACTTATACTAAAATGTTTCTGAGACATTTAATACTTTTCCTTATTTTCCAAATTTTCTGTAGTAAGCATATTTCTGACTTTTCCAATTAGAAGTCAGAAAAAAATTTTGAATAATTCTAAGCCAACATCTTTAATTACCTGATTCTGCTCCCTCCTTTCCCATATTATTTGCTCTTACACAAACACAAATCTATACAGAATTCTTAGGATGGATCCTAACTTTTTAACAATTATCTTAGGAACAATTATCTTACTCCTGTGTTTCATGTCAACTGCCAAACTGTCTAAAGAAGTAGTTGATACATATTATCTCCACTTTTTCCCTCCGAGCAGACTAATTCACTGATTTCTAAACCAGGTTAACAGTTACCTTCTGTCCAAACTCAATGGGTCTCTTTCTAGGAACACCCTCTCTCCAACCTTTGTAACATTCCATTCTTATTCAAACTGTGGCTGCTCTACTTCACAGAGCACCCCCACTGGTGTGCACATTTTCAGCCCTAATCTTCTGTTCTATGCTTATTTTCTTCAGAATTCTTGCAAATGCCTTTAGTCTGTATCTTGTTCTCCTATACCTTCAAGCTCAGTTATATTCCCATCCACAAAACTTCTTTACCTGAATATTAATCAGCACATCCCAAATTGAATTCGTTATTATCTTTCTAAAACAATATTCTCTACTTCAGGCCTTCTATCAATAATCACACCAAATAGAAACACTAGTCTCTAAGACATGACTTCTAATCATCTGCCTTTTCTAGCCACTCTTGCTTCCCCATGACTCCAACACATCAACCACCTTCTCCCAAGAGAACAGCACCCAGTGCACCAAAACACATCATGCCCAGGTCATTCTGGGCCTTTCCTACCACACTATTTAACAGCCTAGAGTATCTTTTCACCTACCCTAATCTGACATCCCCAAAGTCCAGCCTCCTACTTTCTAGATTTCCCTACATGTTGCTGTCCTTGTTTATCATCTTATGAAGGTACAAAAATTCTCCTAGTATACTTCATATCTTCTTCCTCAAACATTGGATCCAGGGGAAAAGTTTTATGTTTTCATGCAGTATATTCTATCTAAGTTAAAACTCAAACATTAAACTCTCCACCCTAAAGAGTGGATAGAATGGGATAATTTTAAGACCCACCTTACTTCCAGATGCACAAAACAAGCCTACAACTACTACTTCTGCTCTGAAGCATTCTAAAAGTATGCTTTAGAAATAATTCTAAGATTCAAACAGAAAAAATATTTTCAAATCAAGACCACAGAATTCATATACCTTCTATCCAATCAATGCAGAGACAGATCTTCACTCTGAAGTTTGAATTTAAATGTAAAGTTTCAGAGCCCGAAAACCTCTAAAATTTTATCAGTGACTGACAACTAATGGCCTAAGCTCAGTCTTTGGAATTTGCTCTACTAAATTTGCTATGGTCTAAATGTGTCCCCTCCAAAATTCAGGTGTTGCCAGCATGATGGTATTAAGAGGAAGGGCCCTTCAGGGGTGATTAGGTCACAAGGGTCCTTCCTCTTCAGTGAGATTAAGGCCCTCACTAATGAGGCTGCACACAGCATTTAGCTTTCTGTCTTGCTCTCCTGGTTCTGCCATGTGAGGACACAAGACGACCCTCACCAGACATCAAATGCCAACACCTTATTCTAGGACTTCCTCACTTCCAAAACTATGAGAAAATAAATTTCCATTCTTTATAAATTCCCAGTCTCAGATATTGTTATAGCAGTATACATGGATTAAGACAAAATTCTTGGACATTTTTTTTTCAGACAGAGTCTCAAGCTGTCACCCTGGGTAGAGTGCTGTGGTATCACAGCTCACAGCAACCTCAATCTCTTGGGCTTAAGCAATTCTCTTGCCTCAGCCTCCCAAGTAGCTGGGACCACAGGTGCCTGCCACAACACTCGGCTATTTTGTTGTTGTTGTTGTTGTTGTTGCAGTCATCATTGTTGTTTTAGCTGGCCTGGGCTGGATTCGAACCCACCAGCCTCAATGTATGTGGCTGGCACCCTACCCACTGAGCTACAGGCACTGCCATGTCCCAAAATTTTTCAACAAGAGATGGTTTCACTGTTCCTGGTAAGTAGTCTTAAAGTGTTCTTAAATTCACCTTTTACGCAAATATAGACCTTTTTAAACTTAGTAGTTCCTCTTCCTAAAAATAACCAAATACAGGTTAAGTACTGGTTGGTATTAAATGTAAATATAATTTTAGGGCTAAATGTTAAGGGCTTTTATTTTATAGGAAATCAAATCCAAATAATTCAGATAAAGCTATTTGCTTAAAGGCATATGATTAGAGGTAATGCTAGAGTTTGGAAATTATACTACATTCCAAATACAATGTGCCTTGCATTATTCCACATGAACACAGGTTTATAAAGCAGATAGAGAATAATACTAACATGTTCAAAAATGAAGATATTTATAAAATGTTATTCTTAACATAAAATACCTACTTCAGTCATCTCTTCCTCTTCTTCATCTTCTGAAGTCACTTCTTCCGTTGTTCCATTCTGAAACAGAGAAAAAAATTGTCAGGGCTACACAGAACCAATATGAATAGGCTGAGTACATTAGGAGACTGGTACCACAGTTTAGATACAACCTATCTGTCACTGCAGTTTCTACCAACGGAAAGCTTATTAAAATTAAAATATTTTTAAATCCAGCTTGGAAAAGATCAGCTTTAAATAAAAAACAATTTTGAACAATTCAACTTAATAAATGCCTTAGGAACAAATAAGGGCAATGAGGCATATGTAAAGCAAAACTGAAAATTTTTTAACATAATCTAAAATAAAGCATCTTACTTATATGGCTATACATATAAGGTCAACGGCTTATTTTGTTTAAAATAAACAAATCTACTGATTCCTTAAAATAGCTACCTTTTTAACTCTTAAAACCTATACTTTATGTAACTTCAACTGCCTTACATTTTAGAAGGTCAGATGCTTTCTAATAAGTAGACACGTCATAAAAATACTTCATAAAACTAAAAATGAAATAACCACCGCTTTGCTAAAGAGCTAATTAAAAAAAGAATTTACTATAGAACATTTCTCTACATGATAATTTACCACTCATTAACAAATGAATTTAAAGGAGTTTTAGGAAAAGCCTTTATATCCAGTGTTGGCGAGTTCAAAAGACATTGGGCGGCGCCTGTGGCTCAGAAGTGGCGGGTTCAAACCCAGGCCCAGCCAAAAACTGCAACAACAAAAAAAAAGGACACGTTTCTGGGCCAGAGCATAGTTCTTAGGACACAGCACACACACACCTTTCACCACGAAGGCCAGTTTTTAGGCTAGAACCCACAGTATCTAAAAGATCAAGAAACTGGGATCCTGGTTGTAGCGGGTACCTGTAGTCCCAGCTACTCAAAGGCTGAGGGAAGAGAATTGCTTAAGCCTAAGAGCTAGAGGTCGCTGTGAGCTGTGACGCCACCGTACTCTACTGAGGGCGACAAAGTGAGACTATCTCTAAAAAAAAAAAAAAAAAAGAAAGAAAGAAAAGAAACTAGAATCCAGAAATCAAATCAGACCAACAAAGATCTCAGCAGTATCCAAGCATTTGTTCTCAGATACTCATCTAGTACAATTCTTCAGGAAAAAAAAAAAATCCATCACAGAGGATATAATTCTTCTGGATTAGTGAGCTGGAGAATCCCGTATGGGCATACAAACCCAAGCAGAACCAAGTCATATTTGCTTAAAATCTGTATATCTTTAGACACTATTTGTCTCCTAGAAACTAAGTAGAATGAAGCAAGCAGCAGCTCCCAAAATGTTACAGTTCCCTCCTTTTCACTTCTATTAACTTCTACATTCCAAATCAGACTGTGTTGGGGATCTAAAGAACATACTTAGCCTGAAGTTCCAATGACAGAGTCATTTCAAAGCCTACCCCCAGAGAATCTGTTTTTAAAAAGCAACCTGAGGTAATTTTCCTTCATTTTACAAATGAGAAAGCTGAGTCCCTACACCCTCAAAAGGGATAAGTGATGTAACCAAAACACAAAGCCAGTGAAGGCTGTAAAAGCCTCAGATGAATTTCATTTCAAGATGTGGCCTGGCCTTCTTTCCAAAACTCCACAAAAATGACAGAAGAATTTTATTTAAAAAATTTTTTTAAAAGTATAGCACTAAAACCCCACAAACACAAGAAAGGTGCCACCAATGAACCACAACGCCAGGGAAACATTAGAAGACCCAAAGTAAATGGATTAAACTGCTGGTCTTGAGGAAGGCACAACCCAGTCCAGACAAAGGAGGGGCCCACTTTACACATTCCTTGCTACACTTGTCCCAGCTACGGTTGGTAAAGATCACTCTCCTACATAGGAAGCCTAACTTGATGGCTTCTTAGTAGATGCCAGAACCAGAGAGAAAAGAAAATGTTTTTAAAATAACTCAATGCAGTAGCAAAACCTCGTGACAGACAGTTCTGAGAAATGAAAAATAAGATCCCCCACCTCAAAAAACAAAACACAAAACAAAACCTTAGTAGGAGGGCCAGAACACAATGGGCTTGACTGAACAAAGCGTTTATGATTAAGATCAACTCGTGACATTGCCTTAGAATAGACAGAATTCTGATTCTGAATGCTCCAATGTAATAATAAAAAGTAAAACCCCATACTTTATACAACTAGAGAAAACCACACCAACTCCCAAAAAAGGAAAAATAATATACAGAAAGAAGAATCAGGGCTCAGACTTTCCATTTGTTAACAATAAATACCAGAAGAAAAAAGTGTAAAGGACTGGGAAAAACTCCGGGAGGCTGAGGCAGGAGGATCGCTTGACCTCAGGAGTTCAAGACCTGCCTGAGCAAGAGTGAGACCCCATCTCTACTAAAAATAGAAAAACGAGCTGCATGCATGGCAGGCATCTGTAGCAGCTACTTGGGAGTCAGAAGAGACTGGAAAGAGAATTAGTTAGAATGATTTAGAGCCTCCTAAAGAATCTTTATTCAGAATCCTTTATCTATCTCCATCAGGACAGGAACCATGTCTGGGTTTGCCTATTACTTGATCCTCCACACCAACTAGAGTGCTTTTTACAGAGTCAGATATTTATTGAATGAAAAAAACAGCAAGTATTCAAGGAGCACTCTCCATACACATTCCCACAAACCTTTTTTTTTTTTTTTTTTCCACAATAGCGTCTACCCT
Organism: Otolemur garnettii; assembly: GCF_000181295.1. NCBI lineage: Eukaryota > Metazoa > Chordata > Mammalia > Primates > Galagidae > Otolemur > Otolemur garnettii. Next base: position 29,582,599 of record NW_003852406.1, read on the forward strand.
GGATAGAGTACCAGGGCCTCACAGCTCACAGCAACTTCAAATGCTTGAAATCAGGTGATCCTCTTGCCTGAGCCTCCGCAAGCCCAGGACTACAGACTCTGGTCACAATACCCAATTAGTTTTTCTGTTTTTAGTAGAGACAAGGTCTTGCTTTTGCTTAGCCTGGTCTCAAAACTCCTGAGCTCAAGCATTCCATCCACTGAGCGACTGCGCCCAGCCGCACAAACCTTTCCAAAAAGAAAAAATGAGTATTTATTTAGGAATATAGTTGGAGGGCAGAGTACTGGGGGACCATGAAATATAAGAAATGGCAACAATAGAAAAGACAAGGTATGGTGGCTCACAGCTGTAATCCCAGCACTTTAGGAGGCCAAGGCAGGATGATCACTTGAGGCTAGGAGTTCGAGATCAGCCTGAGCAAGAGATTCCACCTCTGAAAACAAAAAAAACTATTGGTGTTACTGTCATTTTGGGGGGTTAAGTCTCAGCAATTACTGATAGAGCAGCTGAGAAGTCATAGGCAATAGTCTCTGACCATATTGACAAACTAAAAACCTAGAAGCCACCTAAAAATGTTTTATAAAGTTTATTCCCTAGAAAAATCTTAGGCTAAAGAAGAAATTCATCCTCATGCCCTAGTAACCCAACTCCTTCCTAAGTATGTGCCTGGAGAAATGTTTACACAAGGCATCATGACACATGGACAAGAAACATCATATTTGCCTCCTGTGGGTATCAAAAATTTAAAAAAAAAATCATAGTAAGACTATTCCTAATAGCAAAAAAATTGAAAACACCCCAAATGTTTATATTACAGTCAAATGGATAAATGTTATTTATGGTATAGCCAAACAATGGAATAAATACAGTAATGAAAAAGTATAGCTTACACACAAGATGAACAATTTCCCCACAAAGCTGCGCACAAAAAAGATGGGAAACACGTACAACAGAATCTTGGAAACAGGCAACACCAAACCGTATCATTCAGGGATGCATACGTGAGTGATAAATAGAGAAAAGTAAGGTACAGAGACATCCAGAGGTAAGATAACCTGTAAGGAGCCTTCAGACGATTTCTATACTGCTAACAATGTCCTGTTTCTCTACCTGGGTGGGAGGTAGGTGATGTCTCCAGGTATTCACTCTGTTACACTAACCTTGTGTTTTACATATTTTGAATACATGTTATACTGTACAATAAGAGGTTTTAACAATGAGAGTAATGTGAACAAAAGATAGGATAAGACCACTTGGGCAAAACAAACTACTTGGAAAATGTACTAAATTTTAAAACTTGTGCAATAAGGTCAAGGAACACTCCAAGAAATGTAAAACCTCTTAAATGTTTAAAAAGCAATTTAAATTACATTGATCCACTAAAGTGGAAAAAGCAAAATAAAAAGGAATAATTAAAACACAAGCAAAAAGAAAACAAACATACTAGATTTAAAAAATAAAACTATTTCTTTTTTTTTTAGAGACAGAGTCTCACTTTGTTGCCCTTGGTAGAGTGCCATGGCATCACAGCAACCTCCTGCTCTTGGGCTTAGGCAATTCTCTTGCCTCAGCCTCCTGAGTAGCTGGGACTACAGGCACCCGCCACAATGCCCAGCTATAAAACTATCCTATTTCAAAAGATCAATATAATAAAAACAGATGAGCCACTGACAAGTCATCAAGACAAATGACTTTAGAAATAAAAAGAGAATATAACCACATATGAACGTTATTCAAAAAGTGAATGTTCTGACATCTTTACAAGAGTTTCAAAAGTATAGATGCAGTGATCATTTTTTTCTAGGATCTATGGTTACAAAAAATGGCTACAGAAGTAGAAAATCTTGACAGACCAATACATAGAAAAGACTCATCCAAAACAGATCAGGCTCAGATATTTATTTCAAGCAGGTTTTCTCCACCTCAACAATAGCGATATATTGGACTAGATCATTCTTTCTTGAGGACAGTTCCTTTGTGTGTTGTTAGATGTTCACTAACATACCTCTACCCATGAAATGTCAATAGTACCCCCTCACCACAGCCAGTTGTGACAACCAAAAACATCTCCAGGTTTTTCCAAATGTCTCATGAGAGGCAAAAATTACCACTGGTTGAAAATTACTGGTTCAAACTGTCAAAGATCATAGAAAGAAGATGTAAAGCTTCCCAAGTCATTGCCCTGCACAGTCCTGATACAGAAACGAAACAAGAGAATAAAAGCAAAACTATACTACAATCTGACTTAATATAAAAGTTAAAAATCCAAAAATACAGCATTACCATATCCTTTCTAACAGTGTTTATTTACGGGAATGCAAGAATGATTCAAAGTTAGGAAACTGTCATGTACTTCACAAATTATGTTATACCCATACTTAAAATCACAGGCACAATCATGGAAACTAAGGTAGATCTACATGCATTATGCCCACGGTATCACTAAGTGAAAAACACAAGTTGGTTCTTCCTTTCCGGAGAAGGAAAAAAGTTGAACACAAAACATAGTTCTTTCTTGTAGTATCTCTTTCCTGAGGCTCTACTAGAATCACAGTGAAAAACAAACATGGTATAAACACAAAAGGAGAAAAGCAATGGGGTTACCAACAAAAAGAATTCACCTACATTAGAAGATGACAGTAAATGGAGGAATGGTAATTAATGAAGCAAAACAAATAAAGCTGCAGAGGGATACTGAGAATAAGGAGGCTCTGGACCCCCGGAGAGGATCCAGGCTGAGACACCAGGTACATGGAGAGTGGGACTGAGAGGCAGGACTGAAAACAGATTAACCAAAGCCTGCAGACAGAACACATTTTCTAGCCCTTAAAACACACTGTTTCCCCCCATCTCCTTAAACAGAACACAGACAGACAAATCTACCTTTGGCAAGAGACCAAAAGATTTCATCACCAGAGAAACACAATAGCTCTGTCATCCTGAAGAGAAGCCACACAAAGAGGCTCACACAGCTGAGAGGTCATGCACAGAGAAAGACCATGTGAAGAAATGCCAACACCAGACCTGAGAAGAAGTCCTCTCAGACTTTCCAGTGTAGTCCAGCGTCCAGATGACACTAGTACCAGCCACCATCTAACTGCACAGTGAGTGTCCAAATGAGACCAGAAGAAAAACTATCCAGCCAAGTCTAGTTATCCCATACAATAGCAAGGGACAAATGAAATGGTTGTTTTATGTCATTAAATTTTGGAATAATTAGTTAAACAGCAACAAATAAATAACCAAAAAAAACTTTAAAGTTATTACTGTCCAAATAAAATTTCCAAAAGTTGAAGAAAAAAATATTCCAGAATTTAGAATTAAAAGAAAAAGAGGTAGAATTTAGTAGGCATTTCAAAATGAATAAATAAAATGGAAAGGAGAAAGATAGTTTGAAAAAAAAAAAAATATATATATATATATATAAGATGACTGAAGATTCCAAGTTTGAAAAGGCCTATCCATACTGAGTACCCAGCACAACCGATGAAAGAAGACCCACAAGATCCTAAGTACATCGTCATGATATTTCAGAACCCAAATGAAGAGAAATTCCTAAAAGTTTCAATAGAGAAAGTCATATGTTAATGAATAAAACTCAGTCTGACATAAGGCTTCAACACCACCACTGTCAGAAGATAAAAGCATAGTCTTCAAAATTCTGAGGTAAAATTATCTTCAACCTAGAATCACTATGTATATATTCAAACTTTCAATCAAGTATGTACACAGAACATAACAAAGGTTAACATTTATTGGAAATATACTATCCACCAGGCACTATTCTAAATACTTGACATGTAACAACTCATTTAATCTTTTAACTCCCCCAAAATAGAGATACTACTACTATCTCCCCCATTTTGCAAATGGGAAACTGATGCAGAGTGATTAGGTAATTAGTCCAAAGGAATATGCTTAATAACTAATGGAACAAAGACTCAAACTCATAGTGGTCTAGTTCCAAAACCCAAACTCTAGACTGTATTTTTTCAGAAGCCAGAACTCAGAAAAGTGTTCCACTCCATGCTTTCTTAGTGTTTTTCTTGAGGATATCCCCAGGCAAATGAGAAAGGGTTAAGCCAAGAAAGATGCTGTGAGATCCAGGAACAATGGATCTACTCTTAAAGAACACACAAGAAAAATCTCAGGACCGCTATACAGCCAGCCAAGGGCACAAACTGCCAAGACTAGGTAGGGTGGAACAGAGGGAGAGCTCATAGAAAGAAATAAAACATAGTTTTTTAAAACTAAGAACTGCTATTATAAGGAAGACACTGAAAAACCTACAGTTCACAAGAAAGGAAACATTGTCATGGAAAACTTGATTCCATGCTACCAAATCCTAATGATGTGACTGTTCACATGAGTAAAGATAATGTTTTAGGAAAGGAAGGTGGGTGAGTGAGTGGTCTAAGAGCTCCATGCTCACTTCTTATAGTAAAAAGTCAATGGTTGATGCCTAAACAGGTAAATCTAGAAATCCAGAGATATAGGTGAACTAGTGAAAACTTCCGTTGCATCTGGGTTATTCCTTAAGCAGCACAGATAGACTTAGGAGATGGCATTCCAAGTAAAGGTAACTGGATAAGCAAAGACAAATAAGCAAAGAAACAGGAGCATTTATGGAAACCAGGAATGTCAGCAACAAAAATGGCAGTGGTAGGGAGGGGGCCAATTATTGGCCTGTGACAGTAAATACCAATAGTTGCAAAGAATGAAAATCTTATTTTTAGTACGTCAAACAAAAACAAAAAAATCAATAGAAACACAAAAATTAACTTCTAAATAAGTAGAATAATAGAAAGAAAATCATCCTAGTTTTACTTTTGCTTGAGAGAGTTTTTACTTTACCTGGCCCGTGGGTAGTGGCTGATCTAGCCTCTCAACATCCAGGTGCTTAGGAAGGTTATATAATCTGCAGAGTTCACATATCAACCACTTCAACTGCTGACGGAGCTACAAAACACATGTCAGTAAATAAGCGTCATGTTAAAGAGCCCTCAGAAGACATGAACAATGCTAGGACTACTGCAATCAATCACGGAGGAAATGGAAAAGTTTGCTACTGCTCGACTGCAACCTACAGATAAAGTAAAAAGTCAGTCTTTTAAAATATTTTTAGGGGCTCCTAGTATACGAAAGTTATACCAGCATGGGGTGTCATCTCTACAACTGATACTTAGCAGAATGACAACAAAAAAAGCAGAGGAAAGGGAGTTCCAGACATTGTCCAATTTCTAGTTGCTAACCTTCTTTTCTTAGAAACAACTCCAGACAAAAGAACATTAATGCATTAAAAGGCTATGAAATAGTGTTACACATGGATTATAGAATTATAATATTCCACAGTCATATGCATTTAAAAGTATAGGCACAACTATGATCTAGTAGACGGAGGCTAGGAATTTAGATGATCTTGGATATGATATCTAACTCCCTGAGTTTGAGTCTGCCTACCTGTAAAACTAAAATTTAAAACTTTTCCAGGATGGTAGATTAAATGAAACTTATGAAAACACTTGATGATTAGCAGGCTCTTAAGATCTGAAGATATTTAAGTATCTTTAAAAAATAAATATTTTACTAGGACAACTACAAAGAATAACTATAAATTTCCATTTTAAACCCAGATTATTTTGTAAACACATTTACTTTAAAGCAAGTAAGCAAGGTAAATTACCTGCATAAACATGTTTTTCACTGTTTAATTTTTTTTTCATTGTGTAAGTTTATCAATTATGGTTTAAGGAGAAAAGCTAATACATGGTAGACTCAAATGGGATATAACAAGGCAACTTACTTCACTTGGTCAGAAATGGTTTCCTAGGTGTCTCTGACCAAGAAAAGAGAAGAGAAAGAAGCAGGTTTATGAAAGAGTAAGAGAGACACAGGATTGGAATGGGTTAACAGAGCAAAAAAACACCTCTCCAACGTAGACCAAGGAACAAGTGGAAATGAGAAAGGCTGAACAGTAAATTAGCATCAAATAAAAATCCTTATATTTAAAAGGAAGCAAAGTCCCACGGGGGATCTGTATCTATTCCAATAAGCTCTGTTTTCTGCTAAGTACATAATGAAGTAAGGCAGGGTGATCTGGACATAGACCTGGACACTCCAACTCCTGGCACAGGAGCTACAGGAGAGTTGCAGGAGAGGCAGTGGTGTGGTGGAGTCATACCAAACAAGAAAAAGAAGGTAGTACATGTAGAAATTTAAATATTATGTTCTTGCCCCCCCAAAAGAAAAAGTATATGAGGGATAGGGGGTTAGAAAGTAGTTGGACAAGTCTTAGAAACTTAGTAGATAGTTCTTAGGGGGTCAGAACAGTGCTGTAAAAAAGAACTAGATGACAGTTCCCACATTTGGGCATGAGTGACTAGTTTCATTATTGCATTCTGTCTGCCCACAACACAAAAAGATTTGCTGAGGAAAACATGATAAGGGTGGTGGAGTGCTAGGAGGCAGATTGAGTGGAAATTTAAATGTCGTTATTTGGAAAGCCATGGCACATCCAAGTGATATTCCCTTAACATATATAATACATAGACAGATATATGGGTTTGAAACTCAAGATAAATTTTAGCTAGATACACAGATTTAGGAATCCCTGAAATATAGGTCATGACTTAAGTAATGGGAATAGAAGAGATTACTCAGAGAAAGCAGAGACTAAAAAGAGAAGAGGCGGACCAAGAAGAAGAGATCAGAGCAAAGCAAGGCAGAGTGATAAGATAAAAACAGGAGGCAGTCATCTGATGGGAGTCCCATTAGATTATCAGTTCCCAGAGGACAGGGATGTGTCTTATTTGTTTTTAATACCAACCACTCATCATGGAGTCTGGCATAGAATCCAATGAATTTTTCAAAAATACTTTTCTGTGTTCTATTATTAACAGTTTTCTGTATCCACCCAGAAGGGAAAAACCAAGTATAAAAAAGCATTGAGGGCAGTGCCTGTGGCTCAAAGGAGTAGGGCACCGGCCCCATATATAGGAGGTGGTGGGTTCAAACCCGGCCCCAGCCAAAAATTGCAAGAAAAAAAAAAAAAACCATCGAGATTTTTTTACAACATTGTACGTAAAAGGTTTTTTTACACACAACATTCTATGTCTTAATTCTCTGCTACAATTTTTAATCAATTCTTTATCAGTGAACATTAATAAATGTTTGTTGATAGGGAAATATTTCAACAAGAGATCAACAGTGTCAAAAGGCTGGAAGGGGTCAATTTTGGAAAGAAAAAAGCCACTGGATTTGGCAACTAAGAGATAAATTTTAATGCAACAATGAAGGCAGAATCCAGATTATAATGAGTTAAGTGAATTAAAGATAAATAGATTATTTCCTCAAAAAACTAGACTGAGAAACTGGCCAAAAGGTGGCTATAAGATACAGTAGGAGGTGAACTATTTTTCCTTAATGCATATATATTTACCTTTTATAAAGTTAGGCCCAATTTTATATCCTATTTAACTTTAAGAGCCTTTTTATATAATATTTTAGACACTAAAAAATAATTTGATTCATTTCTGCTATTTTAAAACTGGTGTCTTTAGATCTTTAGAGGCGACCTCCCAAAATGACACGGCAGTTAATGGCGCCGTATCTGTCTCTTTCTCATTATCCCTCTGCTGGAGAGTGGGAACATATGTCTGTATAGCTTTTAATTTTTATTTCTTACCTTCATGACTCTCCATGCCAGCCTTAACTCTTAAAATATATTCAAATTGATGTCCTTCTGTTCTTAAGAATAGATGTGTTTAAAACAACCTATAACATATTTTGACAAAAATCTTGAGTTCAGACTTTTAACGTTCCCAAATGGCCAGTGCTCTCCAACTATTTACGGAATAATCTATTCTTTATTGAATTAAAATACCCCTTTACTTTATTCTAAATCAGTGGTTCTCAACCTTCCTAATGCCAGAACCCTTTAATACAGTTCCTGTGGGTCGCAACCCACAGGTTGAGTGAGAACCGCTGTTCTAAATTCTCATTTGCATGACTCTAGTTCTAAACTTCTATTGCCTTTATTGGTCTGGTGCAGGACGAGTACATAAGTTTTCCTTTTTTTTTTTTTTTTTTTTTTTGAGACCGTCTCACTATGTCACCCTCAGTAGAATGCCATGCTGTCACAGCTCACAGCAACCTTAAACTCTTGGGCTTAACCAATTTTCTTGCCTCAGCCTCCCAACTAGCTGGGACTATAGGCACCCACCACAACACCCGGCTATTTTTGTTGTTACTGTAGTTGTCATTGTAGTTTTTAGCAGGCCCAGGACAGGTTCAAACATGCCAGCCTTGGTGTATGTGGCCGGCACCCTAACCACTGAACTATGGACGCCGAGCCCAGTACACATCTGCTTGAGCAAGTCTCTTACTTTTTTTAAACTTTTTTTGGGGGGAGACAGAGTGTCACTTTGTTGCCCTCAGTAGAGTGCCATGGTGTCTTAGCTCATAGCAACCTCCAACTCTTAGACTCAAGCAATCCTCTTGCCTCAGCCTCCAAAGTAGCTAGGACTATAGGTACCCACCACAACGCCCAGCTATTTTTAGAGACAAAGTCTCACTCTGGCTCAGGCTGGTTTCAAACTTCTGAGCTCAGGCAATCCATCTGCTGAGGCCTCCCAGAGTGCTAGGATTACAGGCATGAACTACTGTGCCCAGCCTTTTCCATTTTATTTTTTATTTACTCTTTTAAGCAAATTTTAGAGTCATTTCGAGTTCCAAAAATAAGTCTGGTGGAATTTGTACTAGAATTGCACTATTTATAAATTAATATGAAGACATGAAGATAACTGATATGTTTAATATGGAGTTCGCCCATCTCGGAACACAGTATTCAAGTCTTTCATTCCACTTAGAAAATTTTCATAGTTTTCCTGATATAAACCCAGCACATCTATTTCTGGCTATTTTTATTGTGACTGTCAATAAAATACTTTTATCACTATATCATCTGATTATAGCTGAAATTTGGGAAAACTGCTGATTCGTATATAACAGAGCTTTTACAAGTCATCTTCACTTTTTCAGTTGGTTCCTTGGGATTTTTCTTTTTAGTATGAACAATCATGTCACCTGGAAATAATTATTTTAATTTTTTGACAGGACCTTTGTGACATGGGAAATACAATAATGTTAAATTTCTTAAGATAAAACTATTTAGAATGACTTTAAACATACGTGTAAGGGATTATGTATTTTACTTGTACAGGAAAAAAAATACTAGTAGAAAACAGCTGTCATGTCAACAGTGGTTACTTTTATGTAGAGAAACTGTGGGAGATTTTAATTTTTTTCTTTTGGCTTTTCTAGTTTTCTCACAATGGCTTAAAGTTTTATAACCAAAGAAAACAGGTGTTCAAAATTTTTGTAAAATGGTAAGTTACATTTCTTTATATATTAAAAAAAATCTATTTAAACATTTTTGGCACTTACTACAGACTTACAATCCTTGAAGAAAGAACATTCCCTAACATTAGTACAGGTGTCATTCTATCAATTTCCCTTCTCATCTACCTTGGTCTTCTTCCACTTCCCACCTTGGCTAGTGGTCTCTCCCAAAATGTTTGCTCACTTTAGTGGTTAGAACTCAGGGAAAAGAGACCGATGATTCCTAATCTAAATTAAGGCTATACATGTGGGAAATGAAAAAGGAGAGACTAAGTAATAAAGAGAATTTGAAAGACTTAAAAAACACACACCCCCTGGTTTTAACCCCTCTAATATTATCAAATAATCATTAATCATGCTTTTATAGCACATTATCTCTTAATACTTAATTGTATAAAATGTTCTAAAAAAAAAAATGTAGCTTGGCTTATTTTCTCACCGAATTGTTGTTCTTAGTATCTTCTAGACGTTCCAGAACTGATGTCAGATTGGGGTCATCAGAGTCCACAAACCATATGGGTGAAGAAGATGGATAGGATTCCTGTTATAGAAACATCTATGTTAAACACATTTACATACAGCCTGACAGTTATAATGAAACCACATCACTAAATGGCAAGAGGATCATGGATTTAAGTAACTTATCAGAGGGGAAAAAGCAACACATTAAGAGCAGCGCCTGTGGCTCAGTGGGTAGGGCACCAGCCCCATATACTGATGGTGGCGGGTTCAACCCAGCCCGGTCAAATTGCAACAAAAAATAGCCAGGTGTTGTGGCGGGTGCCTGTAGTTCCAGCTACTCCGGAGGCTGAAGCAAGAGAATCTCTTAAGCCCAAGAGTTTGAGGTCGCTGTGAGCTGTGACACCATGGCACTCTACCAAGAGTGACACAGTGAGACTGTCTCAAAAAATAAATAAATAAAATCCTGTACTCACTATATTGCTTGGTTTCTGAGTAGTGCAATTACAGAAGTAATTTGAGATTTTTCTTTACTTGAAAAATGAGCCCTAAAATTTATTCTATTTAATTTTGTCTTTTTCCAAATACAGTTTCATCTAAGATTAAAAGGCAGAATGTAATTTCTAAAGGAACGTATTTCTTAAATGAAGTGAATATTAATGCTTTAAATATAGCACACATCAGACAGCAAAACAAACAGTAACATAGGGCTGCCAGAGCCCCTTCACTTGCCATAGCAGTTAGACTTTTGAGACAACCATTCTCCTTGCATACCCATGGTCTGTGTGCCACAGCTCCTCGCATCAATGATGTTCTTGCACTGCAGTAGGCAGCCTCTCAAATGGACCCAATAATCCTCACCTCCACATATTCACACCCTTGTAAAATTCCTCCCCTGGACCTACTGACACCTTTGACAGAATACAGGAAAAGTAATGGAATGTCACCTCTATGAGTAGGTTGCAAAAAGAGTATAGAACGTCTGCCTGCTGACTCTCTCCTGCTCTTTCTATTGCTTCCTCCAGTGGAAGTTGGCTGCCAAGTGGTGAGCTGCCCTATGGAGAGGCCCACATGGCAAAGAATTGAAAAAGACTTCTGACCAATAGTCAGCTAGCAAATGAGGGTCTCAGTCCAACAGCCTGTGAAGAGATGAATCCTGCCAACTGTGTGAGTGAGCTAGAGACAGATTCTCTCCCCGTCCAATCCTGAGGTGACTGCAGCCTCCACCTAAATACCTTTAAGTGAGAGACCCTGACCCAGCATACTTGAGGTAAAACTGCACACTGACACCTGACCCACAGAAACTGTGATAATGTTTATAGTTTTAAGCTGCTACATTTGTTACAGGGCAGTAGATAACTAATTCAAACATCATGAAATCCAGTATTTATTCCACCACATGAACTGAATACTACCATAAAATGCTATCAACACATACATATTTTCTTAAACACAATTATGTGTTGATTAAAAAGGTAATGAACTAATAAGCATTATGTGCTTTCATCCATTAACATTTACTTTGTTCATTTGTGCTGTTTCCTATTATGAGTTGGGGAAAAGATTATTACTAGCTTTTAGGTGCTGAACTAGGTTCAAGTTAAAGCACTGCTTTGAGAATTATAATCTTGATCTCTGACAAGCCAATGAGTGGAGAAAAGATTCCCTATCTAACAAATGGTGCTCGGCAAACTGGCTGGCGACCTGTAGGAGAATGAAACTGGACCCACACCTTTCACCACTAACTAAGATAGATTCTCACTGGATTAAAGATTTAAATTTAAGACATGAAACTATAAAAATATTAGAAGAAAGTCTATGGAAAACACTTGAAGAGATCGGCCTGGGTGAAAATTTTATGAGGAGGACCCCATGGGCAATCGAAGCAACATCAAAAATACACTACTGGGAACTGATCAAACTAAAAAGCTTCTGCACAGCCAAGAACACAGTAAAGTAAAGCAAACAGACAGCCCTCAGAATGGGAGAAGATATTTGCAGGTTATGTCTCTGACAAAGGTTTAATAACCAGAATCCACAGAGAACTCAAGCATATTAGCAAGAAAAGAACAAGTGATCCCATCTCAGGGTAGGCAAAGGACTTGAAGAGAAACTTCTCTGAAGAGGACAGGCGCATGGCCTACAGACACATGAAAAAATGTTCATTATCATTAATCATCAGAGAAACGCAAATCAAAACTACTTTGAGATATCATCTAACTCCAGTAAGATTAGCCCATATCACAAAATCCCAAAACCAGAGATGCGGGCGTGGATGGGGAGAAAGGGGAACACTTCTACTCTACACTGCTGGTGGGAGTGCAAACTAATATGTCCCTTTTGGAAAGATGTTTGGAGAACACTTAGAGAACTAAAAATAGACCTGCCATTTGATCCTACAATTTCTCTACTAGGTATATATCCAGAAGACCAAAAATCACATTACAACAAAGATATTTGTACTAGAATGTTTACTGCAGCCCAATTCATAATTGCTAAATCATGGCAGAAGCCCAAGTGCCCACTGATCCACGAATGGATCAATAAATTATGGTATAGGTATACCATGGAATAATATGCAGCCTTAAAGAAAGATGGAGACTTTACCTCCTCATGTTTACATGGATGGAGCTGGAACATATTCTTCTTAGCAAAGTATCTCAAGAATGGAAGTATCCAATGTACTTAGTCCTACTATGAAACTCATCTACAGCTTTCATTCAAAAGCTACAGCCCAGGCTCTGCGCATGTGGCTCAAGCAGCTAAGGCGCCAGCCACATACACCCAAGGTAGTGGGTTCGAATCCCCAGCCCGGACCCGCCAAACAACAATGACAGCTGCAACCAAAAAAATGGCCGGGCGTTGTGGCAGGCGCCTGTGGTCCCAGCTACTTGGGAGGCTGAGGCAGGAGACTCGCTTGAGCCCAGGAGTTGGAGATTGCTGTGAGCTGTGATGCCATGGCACTCTACCCAGGGGGATAGCTTGAGGCTCTGTCTCAAAAAAACCAAAAAAACAAAAGCTATAGCCCAATTATAGTCCAAGAATATGGGGATGGGGGAGAGGGAGGGGAGGGGAGGGGAAAGGCGACTGGCAGGACCACATCCATGGTCCAACTTACAAGGGTACATGTGAATCTTTCTAAATGTAGAATATACATGTCTTAACACAATAACTAAGAAAATGCCATGAAGGCTATGTTAACCAGTTTGGTGAAAATATTTCAAATGGTATATAAAACCAGTACACTGTACCCCATGACTGCATTAATGTACACAGCTTTGAGTTAATTAAAAAAAAAGAGAGAGAGAATTATAATCTTCATTATAATATAGCTGAAGCCACAGAAACACTGTTTTTTAAGGCATTTTACCAAACATTCTTTTAAGAAAAAGAAATTGTATTGAAGTAGGACATCAGTAAAGGTATTAGTAGATCTGTTTATTTTTCTATTCTCATTTCTGTAACCCTTACTATGTCCCAAATCCCTTTGCAGGCTAAAAGGTAAACTGTCTTCAGAATTAATACTATTTCTCAAGAAAACCATTTATTGAATATTACATTTTCCTCTTCACTCTTCAACCTACTTTGGGAACATATCATCTAGATCATTTTTACTGTTTTAGTTTTGTATTTTCTTTAGCCTTAAAAGAAAAAAAAAACTAGATTTAGGATTTCATTCTATAGATTAGTGTTGTCTAATAAACTTCTGCATAAGCAAAATAAAATATACATTGTTGCTATGGCCTGAAACATATTAAGAGAACTGAAGAAACATTAACTGAATTATGTTACTACCTCAGACATGTTTTTCAATTCTGAACATGAGAAAATATGATATATAATAGGTCTGAGTACCTTTTTCAAATGGTTCCCGAAGGGGGCCCTCAACCCTCTAAGTCCAAACTGCATTTCTTGATCCCACAATCGCATTACTAGGTATTTACCCAGAAGAAAAAAAATAATTTTATCACAAGGACATCTGCACTGGAAAGTTTATTGCATTTCAATTCACAACTGCCAAGACATGGAAGCAACCCAAGTGCCCATCAACCCATAAATGGATTAACAAACCGTGGTATCTGTATACTGTGGAGTACTATTCAGCCATAAAAAGGAGAGACTTTATATTATATCTTTTCTATTTACCTGGATGAGTTGAAGCACACTCTTCTTAGTAAGGTTATCACAAGAGTGGAAAAACAAGTATCCTACATACTCAATACTAATATGAAACCAATACTAATATCCACTACTACTGCAAATGTCAACATCTTAGTATTCTTTTTTTTTTTTTTGAGACTACTACAATTATATACCCACAGGAGAAAAAAACACAAGTATATTCAAGTGGGGAGAGAGGTAGGAGACAGGAAAAAGGGAGGAAGGAGGTAGAAAAATATAAAAATAAGTCCAAACTATTTCTATAAGAATACTAAGATGCTGGTGGCACCCATAGGTCAGTGGGTAGGGCGCCGCTCACACACACTGAGGCTGGCAGGTTCGAACCCAGCCCAGGCCAGCTAAAACGAACAATGACAACTGCAACAAAAAAATAGCTGGGTGTTGTGGCAGGTACCTGTAGTCCCACCTACTTGGGAGGCTGTGGCAAGAGTATCACTTAAGCCCAAGAGTTTGAGGTTGCTGTGAACTGTGACACCACAGCACTCTACCAAGGGCAACAAGAGACTCTGTCTCAAAAAAAAAGAAGAAGAAAAAAAAGAATACGAAGATGTTGACATTTGCAGTAATGGTGCAGATACAATGATGGGTGAAACTGCTGGTAGCTTAGCACCAGTGAAGACAGTAACACCAATACCAGCAGTCACAGTATTCTTCACCTCTGTGCACTGGAAGTGTTTAAAAGGAAGAAGAAAAAAAGAGATCAATTTCACTTAATATTGTCTATGATGAAGCAGTAAAAATGAATTTACTAAATCACGATCCTGGGATATTGCCAGTATGAAATGTGATGTATATCTGAGCACTCTTACAGATTACCTGAGAAAAAGCACTTATGTGACTGACTTGAGGTGAACTAACCACCTCAATGGAGCAACATTATTACCCTCAAAAATGAATGCCAAACAACGGTTATTCCATCTTGGATTTCTGGCAGATGTTTCCTCAACAATGAATGAAGAGAATCTTGTCATTTCAAGGAAAACAAAGGACTGTGCCTATTGCCAATAAAATTCGAGCTTTTGAGCAGTTAGAATGTTTGAAAACTTGTACCCACCACCATGAACTAGACATCTTCCTAAGAGTATTCTCATAAGATTGAGGGCAATATGAATTATGTTTTGATATTGTATAATAAAAATGTATCAACATTTAGGTCTCAGTGAACCAGTATTTTCCAAAGGGGAAAAGATTCATTCAAAGTTGCAAACAGATTAGGTTTTAATGGAGTATCAAGGAATATCCACAGTTATCGAAAACTGCTATTAAAATATTCCTTTTTTTGAACCAGATATCTGGGAGACTGGATTTTGTTTACATTATTTCAACCAAAAAACACAAAACAAATTGAATGCAGTAGATGACAGACCAAATATCAAAGAGATCTGCAAAAATGTTAAGACTGTCCTACTACTCTCACTGAATTCTTTTACTTTAGAAAATATGGTTACTCTTCATAAAGCCATTTATAATAATATATGTAGTAAGTTTTTTAATGAATGTTCTAAATATTTCTAATGATAAATATCAACAGATAAAACCTATATAAACAAAGGCTCCTTGAAACCTCAATATATTTTGAGTGTAAAGGAACCCTGACTTCAAAAACTTTGCGAACTGCTGCCTTTCCCTCTATTTTCTCCCCTCAACTAGAATTTCTTCCTTGGAAGAAACATCCTTTTATCATTCTTTACGAACCTTTGTAGCTCCACTGGGACTAGTTTTGCTACCTCCATCCCATCTTTTTCCTTCCCTCCCATGACATTAACACCTGACCAAAAGACTGACAGCCCACTCCACCTTATCTGTCAGGTGGACTAAGCCAGGAAAATTCAGGCCTTTCTTGAGGCTAGAGAGCTCTCTTTCTGGGAGACCTGGAGTCTCAAGGATAATGTTGGCCTATCTGGGGTAGTCAATATACATCAGGCGTAGAGCCAGTATATGGAGACAAATCACTTTCTAAAAAGTCATAAAAAGTATACTTCCTGCCATGGCTATGAGAACACCCACTTCACTGCACACTTGCTAACATTTTTTCCAATCTGATAAAAGCTGGTACCTAGAAGGAAAAACAATTCCTATACAATATAATTTCTAGAGACCAATTCAGCAATAAGAAATTAAAGTCACCACTTCTAGGAAGGTTTCAAAGAACATGATCTACATTCACAAGTAATTAGCTCTAGCTATTAATGTTCAAAGCATTATTTATGACAGAAAAAAAAACCCAAACACATTTATATGTGCAGTACTAGGAGACAAGACTGACTAGATAGTACACTCATACAACAATTGGAGCCACTGTACAGGACGGTGTGCTAATGACACAAACCTACAATATTGTGCAGTAAGAAAGATTACAAAATAATCTGATCTTTTAAGAAGAGGGAGGGAGTAAATATAAGTGTAAGAGAAAGAGACAGCTAAAAGATATATACCAAAATTGAGAGTGGTATCTTCTGAGTGGTAAGATGACAGGTGATTTTTTTCTTCAGTTCTTCTTACAGATTTCTAAATTCCTTACGTAAGAATGTCTTGTGTTCTATATTATATATTTCTACCACTACCCCTGGAAACTTAATCTTCACAAACTCTCCATGTTCAGGTTTGTTCACTTAATATTTAAAAGACAATCTACAGTATTTTGAAAGATTTAAAATGACCAATTCTTAAACCTATATATTAATATTTTCAATCTTTCATACACTTCAAGTTTTCTGATTTTTATAAG
Source organism: Otolemur garnettii (assembly GCF_000181295.1). Classification (NCBI taxonomy): domain Eukaryota; kingdom Metazoa; phylum Chordata; class Mammalia; order Primates; family Galagidae; genus Otolemur; species Otolemur garnettii. The sequence continues at coordinate 29,599,367 of NW_003852406.1, forward strand.
GTTAACTGGGCTTTGTATCTATCTTGAAAAGATAGTTTTCTTACTATGGCTTTTTTAAATGACCTGTTAATATGCCAATTTTTAAACATTAAATGATGCTCAAAAATCCCAATAGGAGTCAGGCAGTTTTCCTTAACAGGATGTTTGCTTCTAACACAGCTCTTTTTTAAAAACCACAGTTTTGAAAATTTTAAAGACTTAAGTACATACAAAAAAATTGTCCAAGCATCTAATTATTTAGGTCCTTTGTTTCTACTCCATTCTTCTATTAGTTTAGCAATGATTTTAAGGCTTGCAGGATGAAGTTGTCCATGACAGCCAACATAAAGGTTACTGTAAACAGACAACTTCAAACAAGTTCACCATCCCCACCATAAACTTGTCCTAACATGGGGCAACACAGCTCAAAGTTCATCAAGCCAACTTCTTTGCCTGTGACTGCTTAAAAATAAATTTCTATATTTTTCTACATAAATCCACTAAGAGACCAATGTGTGGCTCTCTCAAGCATCAGCCAGCAAAACTGCTTGACAGAATGCTCAGTTTTACTGTCTTTCCAAATGGTAGGACACAGCTATCTCCAGGGATTTCATAATTTGGAAATTTTTGCACATACTTCTTGTTGAAGGTTCAGAGACACAGCAGTTGTTAATTCTTCTGGAGACCAATTATAGAACAATACTTTCACACTTTGCTGTTCAATAAATGGAGATGAAGAATGAAGTAAACTGGCAAAATTACTATATACTACCTTAATAAAATTCTAAGTGCTCTGACCATATTAAAAATCACTAAAAATATATATACAGAACTATATACTATTCCTTGCTAATCATTTTACAAGTAAGCAATCAAGTACCTAACCCAGAACCCACAAAATCTGAGTAAAAGTATTAACACTTGGTTAAAGAAAAATGCATAAATATACCCTATGATTTAAAAAAATGCTTAAGTATCCAAACACAGGCAACAAATTACAGCTACTCAGAACATCACTCTAAGTGAACTGAGGCAGAGAAAACAAAGGTGCTAGAGAGGATTTGAACCACCTGAGCTGCAGAAACCCACTGGATAGTTTCTTTGGTTCTGAGTCTCAGAATGATCATCTAGAACAGGCGTCCTCAAACTACGGGTGTTTTTGCCACCGCTGCCTGTCCTGCTTAGCAGCCGACTGGTCCTGGGGCCCACAGTCCGGCCCTCCAACGGTCTGAGGAACAGTGAACTGGCCTCCTGTTTAAAAAGTTTGAGGGCCCTTGATCTAGAACAGTGGTTCTCAACGTGTGGGTTGTGACCCACAGGAATTGTATTACAGGGCTGTGGCATTAGGAAGGTAGAGAACCACTGATCTAGAAGAAATCACTTAACACTGTTAGAAAGGACTTGGGGAAAAGGACCCATCCTTTATCACTCTGGCTCTCCAGGAGTGCTTTATGGCTTGCAATTCATTTGCCCACTCCTCAATGAGCTGACATTCACCTTACTACTCTTTTCCATCTAAGATTAACCCCCCCACCTCACCCCCCAAAAAAGTTATTGAGGGATATACCATTCACCAAAGAGAAACTAAGGGTCCTCTTCATATATTTGTTCCTTTCAAGGAAGGGCATAAAAATGGGGACCCTGCGGCAAGATAGATAAGCACTAGGATTTTGACATTATAAACTAGCCAGATAAATGAAAACAACGATTTCTTCCAGACTGAAAGTACTACTTAGGTGTTCACCATGACAGTTGTGATATTTCCAAATGTTTCTCCATATGTTCAGTTTGGGAAAATAATCTGTCCCATGAGGGCAAACCAAAGAGAAGGCCTTCAGTTCCTCAGTCAAGATTTGTTCATTATTTCCTTGTACAACTTTGTCTGGATTTGTCTGGACTACTTTTTATCAAGGTAAAGACTATAAAAATGAAGTTAAGAGCACTGCCTCATTTCCCATGAAAAGCATTTTCAAAATAATGTGTTATTCAGCCACAAATGACCCCACCACTATTCTATTTGTACACAGCAGAATGGTGCCAAAGAGTTTTCCTATATGGTCTCTTGCAGGGCAAAAAGTATCACCTATTTTATACAGAAACATAATAGAAGTGGTTTGCTTCAAGTCCTAACTGTAAGTAAAAGCTAAACCTCTCTCTTTCTCCTAGATTCAGAGTTCCAACATCTTTAAATTTAGTATCTTGCTGCTGGGAAAAGGAACTTTCTGGCAATGACGAACAGGAATTTAATTAGCTCACCAAAAAAAAGTTCCACCAAAAGTAGCCTAGCAAACAGGCACTCACGCAGAAAAGGAATGATTTATGCTATACAAATAACATAAAAAATGATGTTTCGTCTGTTTACCAGGTAATTTACTTTAGATTTTTTGCTCTAACATTGCAATTCTCTACCAAGAGTCCCCATATGCCAAGAAGTCCATAAAAGGAGTAATGGAGTTGCCAAGTTAGGTAAAATACTTCAAAAGGACTAAAAGAAAGCTATATACTAGCTTCCAATAAGGCTGCACAGGTCATTAAAACAAGGTGTTTTGCTTTTAGGTGTGATCACAACAACTGGATGTTAGCGCTCACTGGCAATTTCACTGTTTACTAAAAATAATAAAACCGTACTTAAGTTGTATAGCTTGAAGTATTATAACTTCACAGAAGACAATAAAAAGAACTCCTTCAGATTTTAAAAAAGCATTCTTTTCCCTTCATATTTAAGATCAGGGCAAATGTGTGATTAAACAGAGCGGAAATTAGCTCAATTCCCTTGGCTTAGAGAGTAAGACATCTACGTTTGGATGGGTTTTTTTCCCATTTCTTACACTGTCTTTCATATGAAGTCAATGTACAGATTTCCTATAAGCCTTCAATGACCTTTTCATACTGTCCACGAATATTCTTGGTATTATCTCTGCAATTTTTACAACCTCTTGGCAGCAAACCCACAAGGTAGTTAAGATTTCTGTTCAAAGTAGAATATAGCTAGAATGAGGCCATATAGTCAGTAAAACAAATATTTACTGAGCATTTACTGAGTAGAAGGTGAATGAAAATTTTCTCCCTTGCTGCCATAAAAAAAACCTTTTAAAAAAGACATAAGGCTAAAAAACATAATAAATATAACAAAAATTAAAAAATAAAAATAATAAAAGCAAATAAAAATAAAAAAGATACAAGGCTAGATGTAGTAGCTGACACCTCTAATTCTAAGACTTTGAGACGCCAAGGCAGGAGGATCACTTGAGATCAGGAGTGAGAGTAGCCTGGGGGTAACACAGTGAGACTCCATCTCTACAAAAAAAAAAATTTAATTAAAAAAAAAAAAAAAAAGGCTTAAACACCCCAAACTGTAATAGAATACAGTATAAAAAACATAACCAAGATAGAAATAGTAAGGACTAAAGGGAGCAAGGGGAAATATCAGCATGGACTACGTATGACCCAGAAAGGCCTTGAGGGATAGTCAGATTTGAAAGATAGGCTGGGTCTGGTAAGGGTTAGAGAAGTTGGAGGCACATTCCTCATGGGAACAACAGCTGATACAGAAGCCTGAAAGAAAAAGGGGACACAGTGTCTTTAGGGCATTATTCAGAAACTAACTAACACGCATGTTACAAAGGACAAGTACTTATTCACTCAAACATGACAGAAACTACATAAGGATGCTTCTAGGTGGACATGAAGAACACACGGCCCACCATGTAGAGGAGCTAAATAAATACCTGAGTAGTCTAAAAAGGAAAAGTTAAAGAATAGGTCAAACTTATTACCTTCCCCACAGTCCCTGACCCAACAGGGTCTCTTACTCTGTCACCCAGGCTGAATTCAGTGGCAAAATCTAGCTCACTGTAATCTGAAACTCCTAGACTCAAGCACGCCTCCCACCTCAGCCTCCCAAAGTGCTGGGATGCCAGGCCTTTTTTTAAAAAAAGAGTTATAACTTTTTAGAGAATAACAAATCACAAACCCAGTAAACAGCTCCTGCCATCTGAAATGCAACTGTACTTTGCCTTGCTCTTCTTTCTAAGTACATGGTATCAACATGAACAAGCCATGTGGATTTTATCAAAACACTCATCCATATTTAAAAGAATCATTATCTTCTAGAACACATCCTGAAAATTTACAGATAAAGTAGTATGTCTGGAATTTACTTAAATCATCTACAATTTGCTATAAAAAAAGAGTATAGATGAAACAAGATTAGCCAGAACTTTATTAAAACTGTTGAGGTTGGGTACATGGAGGTTATCTACACCTGTGATCCCCAACTCCGGTATCTGTCTATGGCCTGTTAGGAACTGGGCTGCACAGCAGGAAGTGAAGGGTGGGTGAGCAAGCAAAGCTTCATTAGTATTTACAGATGCTCCCCCATCACAGGCATCACTGCCTGAGCTCTATCTCCTATCACACTGGGCGCGGTGTTAGATTCTCCCAGGAGTGTGAACCTTTCTGTAAACTATGCATTCAAGGGATCCAGGTTATGCGTTCCTTATGAGAACCTAATGCCCCACTCCCACCCTATTCCCCCATCCTGTGTAAAACTGGTCTTCCATGAAAGACCAAAAAGGTACCAAAAAGGTTGGGAACTGTTGATATACACCATTCGACTTTTGTATGTTTAATGTTTTTACATAATAAAAAGTTATCACACATTCATATGGAGCATCTACCATAATTATTTTCTAATAACATCTATCACATTTCATTAGCATTTCAATTCTAATAGTTCCTGCTAGTGGCCTTGTCCTCACCAAATCTTCCTTTTCCCCAAAGTATAAAATTCACTTCTTGCTCCATTTCTGTTGCCACTACCTAATCCAGGTCATCACTCATTACCTTGTCTGCAGCAGACTCCTATCAGCCTCCAATATGGTTCTCAACAGTGTACTGCTGGCGTTTTAGGTGGGATAATTCTTTGTGGTGGCAAATTGCCTGAATGTTACAAAACATTTGGCATCCCTATACCCCTGCCAACACAGCAACATGCCCTGCAACCCCACTAGGATAACCCAAACCACACGTACACTTCCCGATGTCACCCACTTTACAGAACCACATCTAGCACTGGATGGCAGACACATTTTCCCAACTATCTGAGTAACTCAGTGACTCCCTACAACCTACAAGTTTGGTCTCCCATCATTCAAACTAGCCCTACCTTTTCCTGGCCATACTTCAACTTCTACTAGAATCATCACCCTCCAACCTTAATAACAAGGCCAGTCTCCTTATTATAATATTACCTACTTCATGCTCACTGCTACTTTTTATTTTCATTCTTGGAAACTCTTTACCAGCTTCTATCTTGGGCTTCAAGTCTAAGCATAAATTGTCTACTCCTAAACAAACCACTTTCTCAAACTTTGGTCTTTTTGAGGGGTAGAGTTTCTTCTGCCTAAAATGCCCTTCCACCAGCCTTCCAACATTGTACTCACCTGTGGAAGCCCAACTCCACTGGCCACAAAACCTTCTTTAAAGCCCACCTCCCAGTCACAAGTAGTTGCTCCTTTTGGCTTTCATAATGATAACACAGTAGCTATCATACTTTGTTGTATAAAACTCTTCCAAGAAGACTGATTTCTGAAAGCAAAGACTGTGGCGGTTTTGCAACACCAGTGCCCAGAACAGAACACTCAGATGTTCAATAAATTCTCTCCTCAGTACAGCATTTGATTGTACTGTGGGGTTTTTTTTTGGCTGCTATTTTGTTGGCAATGCACACCTTTTCCCCAGATACTCTGGTAACCATTATAGATCAATTATCATAACTCAGTCAAGGCTTTTGCAAACTCCTGGCCACACTGTAGTACCCACTACAGAGAGTTACAAACAACAGAGTTGGTTTTAACCATATGTAAAGAGGAACATGAAACTACCACCTTGACTCCTGTTATAATAAAAAGTATATTCTGCAATTTCACAAGAAACAGCCTCATTATGCACTTTTATGGAGAATCTTATGTAACGCTGCAATTAATTTACTAAGACTAAGGTTTCTAGTAAGGTTTCCTGCTTAATTTAAAGTGCTTTTCCAGCTTTCTGATATAAATGGCCTTCCTGGGCAGCGGACTCGGGCCCGTATCTCCTTCCACCTATCAATTTTCAGGGCTTACACACAGGAGGGGCGACAGAACCTAGACCCGTGACACCACCTGCCGCAGGGAAGGTACTATACGCCTTTCAGAAACACTTCAGCGCGGAAAAGGGATAAATCATACAGCACTAGGGACTGCACTGGAAACTTTTTTTTCCTTAAATGAGTGCGTTTTCAATGTTAGTTTGTCCTTAAACCTAAAAAGAACTGGTTCAACAACAGGCAACGAGGGAAACCTGACTAAAGAGGAATGAAGCGTTTAAAACTTAAAAGGTAGGGGAGAAAAAAGCAAAAAAAAAAAAAAAGAAAAAGAAAAAAAGGAACTTAAAGGCCTTTTGCCTTCCCCGCCCAGGCTCAAACAGCCGGACACGACGCGCCTGGCCGCCGGGCGGCTGCGGGCGGCCATGGCGACCCGGAGAGGCTGGGGCCACGGCGGTCTCCCACCCCGGGACGCGGCGACGGGGGCCGAGAGGGACCCACAGCCCCAAAGCCAGCCTCGCGCGAAGAGCCGGAGAGACGCGTCCTCCACCTCCTCCCACCCAAGCCTCGCGCAGTCCCAGCGGGGCCTGGGGCGGGCCACGAGCCGGGAAAGGGGCGGGCCGGCCCCGCCCGGGGAGCCGGGGGCCCCTCCGGGGCAGGCTCCCCTTTGTCCCGGACTCAGGGCGCCCCCTTTCCGCCCCCGCCCGCCGGGGCCGCGGCCGGGCGCCTCACCGTGATGTTGCAGTGGAGTGTGAGCGGCGGCGGCGGCGAGCGGGGGCCGCCTGGCGACGCCGGCGGAGGCACCAGGAACTGGCAATGCAGCTCGTCCAGCTTCCAGCTGACGATGCGGAATCGCTCGTGGTTCTTGTCGAAGATGGACGCCAGGAACTTCAGCTCGGCCTTGAGCCCTGACACGGACATCTTCCCCTCATCTCCAGCAGGAGGGGTGCGGAAGGGGAGCCCGGCCCGGAGCCGCCGTCACGGCCGCGACCGCCCCGCGGGGCCGGCCCGGGCCGCGCTCTCGCGGCTCCGCCTCCCCCCGCCGCTGCGACCCGCGTCGGCGCGCGGCTGAAAAATGGCGAGGGGCACGGAGGCCTCGGCGGGCAGCAGTGCAGTGGCCTAGGCGGCCGCTCCCTTTGTAACCGACTCCACCGGCAGGAGGCGGCGGCCCGCCGGCTTAAAAGGGTAACTGCGACGCCGCCCCCGTTACCGCCTGGGAAAGGGCTGCCCCCACTCCGCCCCCATCCCCTCCCCATCCCGGCGCACCCCGCGCGCCCCCGTGCCGGCGCGTGCTCGTGGCGCGCGAGCGCGCCCGGCCGCCCCCTCCTCGTCGTGACCCAGCCCCCTTCAGCCCGGCCCATCTGCTCAGCTCCTCGCCCCAGCGGACTGGAGGCTCGGGGCCAGCTGGCGCCGGGGTCCCAGAACACCCGGAGGATCCGGAGACCCCCGCGCGCCCCCGCCCCCGGACGAGAACCAGACACGTGCGCGGCCTACTGCGCCGGCCCCTGGGGGCGGCTCCTCCGCGGGCCACCCACTCGCCTGACCCAGGCTGAGCCGCGGTGGGAGAAGGCAGGGTGCGGGCCGCGGGCGGCACTGGGGACCGAAACAGGCCCGCCTATCATCTCTGCTACTCGCTCTAGTCTGAGCCACCACTTCTCTAGCCTGGGTTCCCGGCAAGCACTCGCTGCTGCCTCAGCTCTCAATCTGTTTACCATAGAAGGTGATTTGGTCCCGGCTGACTGCTCCCTCCTGTGTCCCAAGATTTCATCCTTCCCTTAACCGCTGTGTTCTTTGTGCTATACACGTATATTCATATATATAGTGTCTCTCCCTCTCCCTCTTCTCTGTCTTGACCTTTTTTGCCCAATTTTCCAGGCTTCAGATAACCCTCTCCACTCCCTATGGAGGCAAGGCTGGCCCCTATTTTCATAAAGGTCTTAGCTCAAATGTCATCTCAAAGAGGGCCTTCCTAACCACCCAATTTAAAATAGGCACCAAGCACCCAGTATCACATCGTGCTATGCTTTTTGCTCAGCACATTCACTATCCAGTATTCTGTATTGATGTATCCATTGTCACTGTCCAATACAGAGGTCTTATTCAGAGCTTTATCCCCAGGACCTAGAACAAGACCTGTCATATAGTAGACACCCAATATTATTAGTTGAATCCTTGCCATTATTTGCAATCCCCAGCAGTTAACACAGTCCCTGGCACATTCTAGGTGCCTCCTAAATGAAATACCCAACAGTCCAAAAAATACAATGTAGGCTTGGCACCTGTAGCTCAGCAGATAGGGCGCCAGCTACATACACCAGAGCTGGAGGGTTCAAATCCAGCCCAGGCCTGCCAAACAATGACAACTACAACCAAAAAATGGCCTGGCGTGCCCCCAAGAGTTTGAGGTTGCTGTGAGCTGTGACACCACAGCACTCTACCCAGGGTGACATAGTGAGACTCTCTCTCAATTTAAAAAAAAAAAAAAGGCAAAAAATACAATATACTTGGTTAAGCAAAAATACGCAGGACCAGCTTCCTGGGCACAGGGCTCCTAGCTTAGAGGGTCCCTGAGCATGGTTTAAAGCCCTGCTATTGCCATTTTGAAACTCTTAAGTTTTCAACAAGGGACGCTGCATCTTCTTTTTAAGTCAGTCTTACCTAGAAATACCAGCCCTGGTGCCTAAACGTTTCCTGCTTCGTGATCTACAAAAGGTCCTTGGTCAACTGGTCCCCTGAGGTGACAAAAATACAGAACAGAACAAAACGGGAACAAAATGGAACATTAAGTCCATTGAATAAGGAATATTTTTAAAGTTTTTATTCCCATTTCCTTCTGAGATATTTTTCATGTTATAGTGTTTCTTAGGCTTCAGGGTAGTTAATGGACGCCTTTGAGAACATAAAAAGCCATAGTCCATCTTTCAGGGAAACTCTTCCTACATATAAAATTTTGTACTTACGGAGATTCAGGGCCCTGCTACTAGAGGTACCACAATACACAGGGACTGGGAGGAGAGTGGGTTCCAGTCCTGGACTCTGAATCTAGAAGTAACTAGGATGCTATCATATATCGGCATTATTGCTGGGTTAGGCACAGGAGTGGGTGTTACTTTAATTTTCTTTCAGTCACCAGTATTCTTGGGACCCTAACAGGCATGACAGTCCCAGACAAAGATTGGAGAAAAAGGGGAACTTGGTATGACTTGGAGAAGTAAATAACCTAACGAGTTATTTAATCTATCTAGGCTTTATTTTGTTATCTCTAAATTGCCATGAGAAAATAAAGAACTTTCTAAATTAAGTGCTAAGTGCTTTTTACTAGTTATATCTCAGAAATCATATACAAATATTATTTTTGCTAACATTTTTAAACATCTCTGCATGCTAAGCCTGAAAAGGCCAAAAGGATTCATAGATATAGTCCCCCAGTTCAAGAAGCTTAATATTTAGCATAGAAAACAAAACTTTGGCTGCAAATAATAGAAAATTGGTTTAATGAGGCTTGGACAATAAGGAAATGTATTACTTTTCATTATGGGATATCTAAAGGCAGGACAGGGTCCAGGGTCGGTTGATTTGAGCCTTAGTATCATTGTCAAGAGCCCAGATTCTTTCCATCTGCTTTGTCAGGCTGACAGCAAGGTGACCGTAACTGTTCTTACAGGTCCCATCTAGACATGACAATATCCAGATGCAGAAAGGACATTTTCTTCCATGGCTCCTTAAGACATGGGAACATTTCCAAGAATCTTCCCAGCAGACTTCCCTCATGTGCCATTGGCCGGAAATGTGTCCCCTGCCCACCATAAACCATTCACATGTCCTTGGATTCCAATCATCAGGAGTGGACTGGCTGCTGGAGGGTCTCCACAATGTCTAATAGGGACATTAAGTAAAGAGAATACATCAATGTGATATGAAGTCCAAACTACTGAACTATCAGGGGAGGAAGAAATTCATTCCAGACAGCACTTGTGTGAAAGTGTAGCCATATTCAAAGGACATCCAAGAGCCCATGCAGTTATACAGTATAGCAAGGGCCAAAGGAAAGAGGAATTGGAGATTTTATTTGTGACCAGATTTTGGAGCTCTGAACTACCATGCCAGGAACTATCATAGTTTGATTTAGTGAGAGTCATTCTTTTAAGAAAATTAATCTGAATTTAGCATACAAAATGGATTATAGTGGGTTTTAAAGCATGAAGTTACCACCAAGAAAAAGCAAGAAACCTGGATTCTAGATCTGGCCTGCCATTAATTCAGTGAGGTAAGTCACACCCAGCTCTGAGGCTCCCCAGGTCCGAAACTAAATCAGTGGTTCTCAACCTTCCTAATGCTGCAGCCCTTTAATACAGTCCCTGTGGGTCATGATCGACAGGTTGAAAACTGCTGTACTAAATGGCTTTGGATCAGTCCAAGTCAATACAGAAGTAGCAGTGGGAGTAGAAAGGACCAGACTGATTCTAGCAACATTGCTGAGGTAGAACAGCTAGATCTTAGAGATGATGAGGGGACTGAGGGAGAGTTAACACTGAAATTCCTAGAGTGGATATCTGGGAGGGAGTGAGCCCATTGACACAGCCAGGAAACGATGTTAGACTTGATGTACTGATGGGACTTTGGGCAAAGAATATGTGTTTTAGGCTGGAAGTGTATAAGTCAGGACAAAGGACATAAAACTGGATGGGCCACACGGGGGTGATGGTGGAAGCCAGGGAAGACAGTCTGGGCTGTTGAAGGGACCCTGAGGAAGGCTCAGCATGGATGGATGAGAGGGAAAGGAGTCATTTTAACATGTCAGAGGATGACCCATGTGTCAAATTATTTGTGGAAAGGACAAAAAAATATTCAGGATCAAGAACATGCCATGGGCTTTAGGGATTAGGAGGTCATTGGTGTTTTAAAGAAAATCATTGGGATAGAGTGGTAAGCATAGGGTCAGAATGAGGTGGAAGTGAGCAGAGTGTACACAGACTCCTTCCTTGAACAGTTTTCAGAGTGATGGGAAAGAGAAATGGAACAAGGTTAGCAAAGCAAAAGGAAGCTTTGGGGTTGGATTGGGTTTTTATTATAGAACAGACAGAGGTAGACCTACTATGAGGTAAGTTCAGGCCCCTGACACTTACACAGGCCCTTGCTGGGTAAAGATTAACTCTTGTTCCTAATTAGGTGTTTGTAATTTTGTATTCTTTTTCTTGAAAAGAACACCCAAGATTGAATAAGCTTCAGGCCCAACAAATTCTGGATCTGCTGCTAAGGAAAGAGCTATTCGTAGGCTAGGAAAACTGGAGGTACGAAAGAGGAGACAAGGCCTCGGAGAGGAGGGAAAGAATGGGATAAAGAGGTACTGGAAAGAAATACCCCTCCACAGAGGACTGGGGTGGGAGAGGGAATTGAGGAAGACACAGAAACATTGAGTTAAACTGGAGGGCTGTGGAGAGACCTCATACTCAGTGAATACCCTTGATTTCATTAAAGCAAGTTTGGGGATTGGCAAGACAGATAACTACAAAAGCCAGAGGATAAGGCAGTGCTGACAAAATCTGGTTGGAAACACTGATCATGGAGTCTCACCTAGATGTGCATGAAGGACCGTAAAACTAGGATGGAGTTCAGAGCCTGAAAGTCTCCAGGAAGACAGAGCAGGTTCGGTGGGACAGAACGAGTGAGAGCTGCCCCAGCCGGTGCACGGGGAGAATTTCAGACTTCAGGAACTTGAATGTGGAACATTGCCCTAGGATAGCACATTCCATGCTATTCTGTTCCAACAGATCCTTTAAGGCTGTGCCCAAAAGCCATCTCCTTTATCAAGGATTCCCTAGTACCCTAAATTGAATTTTAATCTTTCCTTTTTCTGAATTTCCCAGTGCTTTTCCCATTACATTTCTTATTTCATTCTACTTTGGTTATTATGACTAGCTGGTTTCATGAACGTTTCCTTGGTTAGATTACAAACTTTTTGTCTTAATCCACTTCGTACACAACCCAGGCCCTGGGACATAGAAAGCATCCAGTTAAGTGATTGTTAAGGGAATGTAGCTTACTAGAAGTGAAAGCTATACTTTTAACATGACATCCCTAGTTACAGAGACTGCAAGTAAATGAGAGAAGTGATCTACTTTCACTGAAATCTCAGGAAAGCGGTGAGGACCTCTCCCCGTCTGAAGTGTGCACACATCAGCATGTGGCCAGGGGGCCCAGACAACCACAGGGCTGTCCAGGAGGCACAGGAAACTGAGCCCATCCCTGTTGAGATGAACAAGTTACTCACTATTCTACTATAGGCAGCTCAGAAAGATTTCTAAGATAAAATTTTCTTGAATTTGGAGTCCATATTGTAATAAAAAACTCTTACCTCTGATTTTCATTTTGGTTAGCAATGCCCACCATTTCTCTCTTGCATATATTACAAAGGGCTTTTAGATCAAGGTGAAAACACCTTGAATGTGTATGAATTTGAGGTGTATACATGTATGAATGTTATTCTGTGGAGGAGGTCTAAAGCAGCACTGTTCAATAGAACTTTCTGCAATGATGGAAAAGTTCTATACTTGCTACTACTGGCTCCCTGTGGTTACTGAGCACTTGAAAAGTGGTTAGTGTAGTTGATTTTAATTTTATTTAACTTTAATTAATTTTCATTTAATTTAGCCACATGCTTCTGGTGGCTACCATATTGGATAGCACAGCAATAGATTATTCTATGATATCACCTATAGCTTGGTATAGTACTTTTGAAACGTCTATCGTTACTCACTTCTTGAGAGTAGTGACTAAATGTAACTAATTATCATATCTTCAGTTCCTAACACATACTTAGTGCTTAATAAATGTATATTAAATTAATGACCCCCCCCAAAAACCCTCAAATTTAACTTTTTCTCTGAACTTTGCTTTCTCATTCCTGAAATAGAGAAGTATGCACTAAGATTTCTTTTGGTTAAAAAAGAAATTATCAGATTCTAGTTGGCAAATATTTACTTGTTCAACATTTACCAGGCACCTATTATGTTCCAAAGTATGATACTTCATCTTTGTAGCAGCCTTACGAAGCTATTATTATGACCCTAAATAGAGGATTTCAGAAAAGGGAAGTAATTTGCATTAGATCATGCAACAGATAACTGAAAAAAGTCAGATTTTTTTTTTTTTTTTTTGAGACAAGAGTCTCACTTTGTTGCCCCTGGGAGAGTGTATGGCAAACAGCTCACAGCAACCTCAAACTCCTGGACTTAAGCGATTCTCTTGCCTTAACCTCTCAAGTAGCTGGGATTACCGGTGCCCGCCACAACACCCAGCTGTTTTCAGAGGCAGAGTGTCGCTCTAGCTCAGGCTGGTCTTGAACTAGTGAGATCAGGCAGTCTGTCCACCAGGGCCTCCCAGAGTGCTAGGATTACAGGCATGAGCCACCATACCTAATAAAAAGTCAGAGTTTTAACCTGGTCTGTTTATTTCCACTACACTGCTTCTTCTTTTTTTTGAGACAGAGCCTCAAGCTGTTCCCCTGGGTAGAGTGCCATGGCATCACGCTCACAGCAACCTCCAACTCCTGGGCTCAAGCGAGTCTCCTGCCTCAGCCTCCCAAGTAGCTGGGACCACAGGCACCCACCACAACGCCCGGCTATTTGTTTTTTAGTTGCAGCCATCATTGTTGTTTGGCGGGCCCGGGCTGGATTCAAACCCACCACCTTAAGTGTATGTGGCTGGCGCCTTAGCCACTTGAGCCACAGGCACCGAGCCTACACTGCTGCCTCTATATAAACTACATAAATATACTGTGTTAAGTGTAAATATATATTATAGGTAAATATAAAATAGCAAATAAATTAGAATGGAGTGGGCAGGGTGGCATAGTCACTTCCTTTTAGAAGAGCCATGGTTCTATAATAGATTCTTGATTGCTGAGTGAGAGTTGCCAGCTCCTACAGGAAGATCACCTGAGCTATTGAGGACAGGATGTTCCTCCAGAGAGGCAGGCCAGGATGGTGGGAGGCCCTCTTGAACCCAATGACAGGGGCAGGCTGGGCATCAGCTTCCCTGGGGGCTTCTATAGTAAATTACTAGGAAAACTTTCAGGGCATTATTTCCCTTCTGTCAGCAGCACAGTGAGCCTCGGGTGAAAGATTTCCTCCTCATCCTTCCACAGTCACATTTCACACACATCGGTTTTTTGGAATGTTTAAAGCTACTGAATGAGAATATCCAGCTCTTTCTAGAAGTAGGTATAATATTCCTTTAACCCAATAATTTCAAATCTAAGCATTTACCTTAGCAAACTAGTTAAACATGTACATCAAGATTTACTTACCAAAAGTGAGGGCAGCAGCAAACAGTTATAAAGCAATTGGGGAAATGTGAACATTAAATATTTGATGATAATATGGAATTTTTGTTTTTTTTAGGTATAACAATAGTATTGTAATTGCTATGAAGTTTTTAAAATAAGGGCTTATCTTTTGCAGATGTTTTGGATGAAATAAAAAAACGATCTGTTTAAAATATTTGTTCTAGTTCTTTTAATAATAGTAAAAGATAAGAAAAGATGGCTCGGCACCTGTGGTTCAAGCGGCTAAGGTGCCAGCCACATACACCTGAGCTAGAGGGTTAGAATCCAGCCCAGGCCCGCCAGACAGCAA
>NW_003852406.1:29614230-29649724 GCF_000181295.1 Otolemur garnettii
AAAAAAAAAAAAAAAAAGACAAGAAAAGACTTAAAATTGGATATACCATGTTTTGGTACATCTATATAGTGGAATAACACACAGTCATTAAATAAAGTTGTGTATCTATCTAGAAGGATACATTGAAATGATAACAGTGGTCATTTTTTGGTAGTGACATTTCAGGTGATTTCAATTTTCTACCTGTTTATATTTTCTGAAATAATTGATTTTGAGCATGTATTATTTATGTAATTAACATAAATGCATACTTTTAAAGTGGTTTATAGACATCTCAAATAGAGAAAGGTAAGTTATAAAAGAATTTTGCAGAGAAACTTTAAAGGGCTAGTTAAAAAAATGTGGCTTTAGAGTGTTTGGTTTTTTTTTTTCTATCACAAAAAGACACCTAAAATGGATGCAGCTTGGAAGCTGAATTACAAATACCTGAACTTCAGGGCCTAATGGCAAACGGCCAGTTCAACTGACACTTGTGAAATTTTATCTTTCATGGGAAGAATACCTCCTCTTCCAACAGGAGGAGTGCTTTGGGTTTGGGTTACAGGGTCCTTCATAGGCATTTCTTCCTTGGGCGTGTCTGTGGCTGGGCCTTTCATTTTATCCTGTGGTCCTTCTCTGCAGAGCAACTGTGGCCTTCCTCCTGCCTCTGCTCCAGGGCTTCAGGATGGCACTGTTTCCAGGAGGAATGTATGGAAACACAGACTTGATCCTGCGTTTGGGGTTTGCCATAATCAATTAATGCATTATAGGATTTTGAATAGCCAGAGTGCCTAGAATCTATAGTCATCTCCCTGGTTATATTTAGGTCTCATCTTGCAAGATATGAAAAATTAAATAATAACAAGCACGATCCTTCAGACCTAATGGGGAAGATGACCTGGCTCACTCAAGGCAAGGATATTTTTAACATTTGCAGACATGCTTCTCCTGCTAAAAAGCCTTGGACTCTACTCAGAAGTGATGAAAATGAAACCTAGAAGGAGACTAAGTTTGTAGTAGAAAACCAGAGGAGCAGTCAGGGGACTGGAGGAGGGTTCTAGTTCCCTTGGTGACTCTCCATGGAACATGTGGCCAGTCATGTCCTCTCACTGAACCTCACTTTCTGTGTGTATCAAGAGATATGTTGAAGAGGGTTCATATTTTCATCATTCAAACATGTGCTTAGTTTCAAGGCAGTTTGCTAGCTCTGAAGGGAATTAAGGGTCAGATGCTTATAGGCCTGAGGGCAGAGCAAATGTGAACAGCACAAAAGATCAGACAACATGAAAATAGGATGGGAAGTAGTGGTTTTTTTGGAATGGAGTGTGGAAGGGCAGGGGCAGGAGAGATATTTTGTCTCAACTGAGGAACTGATTTGCTTTTAACTTTCTAAATATAACAGTTATGTTATTTAGTTTCCCTCTGTCTTTCCAGGAAGCATAGAGCTGGTTGTAGTTTAGGTTCTTCTAGAAGTTAACTCTGAGACACAGATTATAGTTCAAGTGATTTATTTTGGAGGTGAGCCCAGGAAACACTAATCAGGGAAGTGAGGCAGAGAAGCAAAACAGCTTACCATGTGGGCAAGTGTGGTTCTAGTCACTCTAGGGAACTCTGGAGACATTGTGGCCTATGCAAAAGTTATCCCAACCACAGCGAAGAAAACCCATGTGTTTATTAGCCAGCTCCCCATTCACTATTTGCTACAGGCTGCTTCTGGGGGGCATTCACTCTTGGGCAATCCCAGCTTGCATTGTGCCTGGCCAAGCACACCTCCACAGTAAAGGCTGCAAATGTTGGCAGGCAAATCTTTGACTCTCACTTTTCAGTATTTGTCGTCTCTCTGTGGTTCCTCCCACCCTCAGCCATTATCCCCTTTCATAGCAAGAGTTTTCATTGGACATATGGCCACTTAACCAGAGACTTAGCTTTCCCAACTTCCCTTGTAGGTAAGTGTGGCCAAATAGCTAAGCCTGGAAGGGATATGCACCACTTCCAAGTTGCACCTTTAAAAGGTGAGGATGTGCACCATCCTTTGCCCGCACCCCACTTCCTGCTTCCTGGAGCTGAGACCAGAGCAGCTAACCTGGACTGGCTGATGGAAGCCACATGATGAAGGAGCCGCCCTTCCAGCCCTTGAATGTATTTCCTGACTGTTATGTAAGAGAGAAATAAACTTCTTTCTAGTTTAAACATTACATTTTGTGGTCTCTTTGTTACTGTCAGCTTAGCCTGAACCCTAACTCACTACACTCCCATTCTCTCTGGGCTGTTTTTCTTTTTCTTTTTTAGCCTTATTTTATTACTCTTATTGGATTATGTCTTTTAGCATGACTCTTTGCATCCTTCCTAGAAAGAGATGAGTAATTTTAAAAATAAAAAACAACTAAACCCTGTTCCAGATATTTGCCATATTCAGGGCTGCCGATTATCATCTCTTTATTTTGGGGAAGGTTCTGTCAAAGGTAAACAAAGCCAGATATTAGTTAAAGTGGTGAAAATGGCTTTTATTCAGTAACTACTGACAGCGGCAAAAGAGCTGAGCTCCAT
This sequence comes from Otolemur garnettii, assembly GCF_000181295.1. NCBI lineage: Eukaryota > Metazoa > Chordata > Mammalia > Primates > Galagidae > Otolemur > Otolemur garnettii. The sequence continues at coordinate 29,616,757 of NW_003852406.1, forward strand.
TCCAATCTGTGCAGAGGTGACTGGGCATTTTGAAGGGAGAATGAGGGAGCAGGAGGGGGGAGTGGACAGGGCTAAATGAAAAATTACAAAGGGTCAGTCAGTGTAAATGAGATTAGCCCAGCTGTGTCTGCTAGCTGGTGATTGTCAAAGTTAGAATTCTGTCCTCCAACTGAGAGCGACTAGGAGACTGGGAGACCAGGTCCAGTCCTTCTTGATGATTACTTTTCAGAGAAATGGCTTTCAGGACCTTGAGAAAAACACTACTGAATTATAGGAAATACATAAACATCTCAAAGAGAAAGAGATAAAGTATTCACCATCCTAAATGCTTTACGAAAAATACTCAAAGAAGAGAGGTCAGGGCCTAGCTCAGGTGTTACTTAGAATAAACAGTACATTTTTTGACAGCCTTGAGCTTTTCCAGCCAAAACTCAAATGGGGACCAGGTTGTCCCAGGCACAGAAGTCATGTCAAAGGTTGGCTGAGTCTGGTAGTGAAAGGGTTTGAATGGAGTGTTCGTTTTGTGGCTCTCAGTTCCCACAGGAGGAATCCCACCTGCACCATGTAGGAGTGAGAATTTGCAGGTGCAGGCACTTTTCCAACTTCCACTATATTCCTGGAGTTGTGAGTAAGCAAGATGAGGAGGAGGAGACTCAGGGAGAATGAGCATCAGGTAAGCATGGTGGTGAAGGTATGTAGGGTCGTGAGGTTGATGCTCAGAGGGGGGTGTGGTCAGCCTGGGCCACCACCAGTACGAAAGCTGCTGCTGGGGTGAGGATGCTGATGGAAACAGGAGGCAAAAACAGGAGAAGAATAAATCACTCCTCCTTTCTCCGGCCTTTCGGTCTCTTTCAAGTACCCCCTACTATCCTGTAGGCAAAGGAGAAATGTGGTGTGTAGCCCCAGTACCCCAAGCCAATGTTGGAAGACCAGGTTTGCAGCTAGCACTGATATTAAAAGTAAAGGTGTTAGGTGTTCTCAGGTGGACGTTATTTTGCACGATGACATACATGTGGCTACTTCCTTGAGCAATCTCTCTTCTTCCTGACCTAGGCTTTCTCCCTAACTGAGCTCCTCCATTCCCGTGGCATCCGTTCCTATCTCTTTGTATGACCCCAACTTTCTACTCCCCAAGCAGACCTCTTTTCTGCACTGCCATCCTGCAGATCCAAATGCCTATTCTGTGTCTTCTTGCCTTTGTCTCTCCCAGACCCCTCAAACTGATCACATCTAAACTCTTGGTCTCTCCCTGGGGCCTGCTCCTTCTGCAGCGTTTCCCAGCTCCAGGCAGGCACCACCCTTTCCTATCTCACGCCAGCGCTGAGAGTTGCTCCTGACCCTTCCCTCTTTCTCATTTCTCACACTCAGCACATAGTTGCCTCCTAAATATCTGTGAATGGCTTCTTCACCTCTCCCCCCTGTCCACTAGCCCTGCCCTGGTCCAGGCCACCACTCTCCTACCTGAGCTGTTGCAATAGCCTCCTGAGTAACCACCTGCATCTTCTGTGCTCCCACCAGTGCAGTCTTCTCCATCACCTTGTAAACATCTGTCATGATACTTCCATGTTTAAAAACCGCCAGTGGTTTCCCTCTACTCTTGGGATAAAGTCCAGAATGGTGGCCACAACTTGCAAGGCTCTGAATCATTGGCTGACCATTCCATTTTAAAGCCCTGGCTACAGGTTTGTTTTTGGTTATTCCAAAGCTCCATCTCTTTCCTGCCTCAGAACCTTTGCACACTTCTTTCCTTCTCCCTCCATTTCTTTTCTTGTCTTCCAGGCCCTTTGCCTCACTATCTTCTATTCATCCTCCAAATCTCAGCTTACACGTCACTTTCTTGGAGAGGCCTTCCTGGATCCCACCACCATCACTGCCACCTGGGCTAGGTGAGCTGTGCTTTTGTAAGCTCTAAGAGCACCCTCTAGTTCTTGGCATTCATCTCATTGTTTATTTGTATAATTATTTGTTCGATGTGTCTTCTCAGTATACTTACGCTCCATGAGGACAATGTCCACCTTGTTTACTGCTGTGGGTTTAGCACATTTCAAAGTGCCAGGCACATAACAGTGTTCAACAAATATTTGATGAATGAATGAATGAGTGAAGAGATAACTACTGTGAGAGGCAGCATAGCTGTGTAAAACTCACATTGCACTAGCAGCCACAAGATCTGGTTTCTAACCCCACTTTCATCATTTCCTGGGTAATCTTCAGCAGTAATACCTCTCATGAAGCTTTCGTCCCCTAGTCTTTAAAACAAAGGGATAATGGTCTCCCAGATTTCTTTACAAAGAATTTTTTTTCTTTCTCCCAGACTTCCAAAATGCAGTGAGGATTACTAGCAATGACCCCTGTGGCCAAGTGAAAAGATGTCTCTGTGCTGACCTCAGTTTTGGAAGAGAAGAGCAATACCTCTCCCCAGCCTTCCCAGTTCAGCTTTCCCATAACCTCCCAATCTCACCACTTTGGGTTTGATTTTGCAGTAAGGATCCCTGTCATTAATTACCACCAAACCTACAGTTGGCTGGTATGTTTGGGAGATTAAGAAATGAGAGAAGTTAAGGTGTGTCAAGTTTGAAACAGAGACAGGAACTGGTTCCTCTGAAACAACTTCCCCTCTTAGGCTTGAGAATTATGGGGTCAGTTTAATGCAAGTCTCTGGAACGTTGCCCATACCCATAAGCCCATATCCTGATCCTTCTGTTGGAGAAAAGGCCCTTCAGATGGGGGCAGGAGATGGTGCTGAGGGTAGGAGCCGGCGTGAACCTTGGGTTCATCCACAGTGGGCTCTGGGATGGGTTGAGGCCAGCTTGTGTGTAGGAGTATCAGGCATTCATGTCAAACAAAATCACTTCTCTGCAAAGCCCCAACAAGCTGTCAGCTTTTCCGCATCCTGTTCCCTTGAACTCTTCCTTCCCTGCTCCTCATCCCACTCCAGGGATCAGTGCAACCCCACCCGGGCAAGCAGCACCAGCTCTAGCCAGAAAGTGCTGGTTCCAGCTACCACCCCCACGCCACTCCTCCAGGCCACCCTTAGTCCACACCCCGCGGTTGAGGGTCTTAAAAGTCTCTCAGGGCAGCACAGTTATATCCAGAACTGAAAGAAACATGTTCCCCCAAAGATCCTGTGGCCCCACTGGATTATAATATTACCTACTTAACTATGCTAGCGAAGACTGTCTTCTCACATGCCGAAATCTAAGGAGCAATTGTGCAAAAAAGATCACCCTGCAAACAAAAATATCACATTTCCACAAAATCTGAGCCCCTATATGCTTTCTCAGAGAATTATACTTAACTGATCACCTCTCTAAGGTGGAGTGACTTGCCATCTTGCTCTACCGAGGGGAGACAAGCTGCAGAAGATTGTGTCTGTTACTCAAGCCGAGAACACCTCACTGGGGGGCTGACAGCCTCCCCGTGCTCCATGCACAAGCCACATGTTCTGTGGGCTGCACCCTTCCAGAGCCTGCACCTTTTTCTAGATTGCACAAAGACATTGTATGAGCTTTGTGGGGGTTCTGGCCTAGGACTCCAGATCCTGGGAGGATAATGACATGTCCAGAAGAAGCATGAGTTCATCTTGTACCTTTGGTCCTCTCCTGTTCTGAACCTTCTGCAAAACATTATCTTATTTCTTCTAAACAGTATCTGGTCATTTATTCATCATATTTCTGCTGGGCGGGATGCTACATTAGGAGGCTGTATCAGAATCTATTTCCCAAGAGAAAACAGAAGTTACTCTTAGATGAGGAAATTTCAGGGAAGGGGTTTAGTAACAAAATGACAATTTACAAATGTGAATTTGTGGGGGAACACAGGAATAGCTCAGTAACCTAGAGTTAATAGCAGCTAAACTGTCATCATCCCTAGACTTAAAGAGATGATGGGATTATCAGCCTCTCAATTACCAGAAGTTAGAATAAGAGAGAATCAAGCAAAGCCACGTTACTCAAAGTGTGATTTGCAGACCTGCGCAGGTCTGCCTGTCATTACAGACTGTGAGTATGACAATTGAAAGCAGACGTTTAGAAAATTTCACAGTAATATAAAAGTATGTGATTAGTGTCAGAAAATAATGTTGTTTGGCATCAGCTTTGTGTAGGAAGATGTTCTAATAAGGCATCTGAAATGATAGGAAAACATTCTAGGATACTTACTCAGATCAAGAAGCTTGCACCAGAATGTAAGTCACATTGCTTCCTTCATTAAGAAAGTAACACTCAGTAATTCTAGCACTCTGGAAGGTCAATGCTGAGCCAGAGTGAGACTTCGTCTCTTAAAAGAGCCAGGCATTGTGGCAGGCACCTGTAGTCCAAGTTACTTAGGAAACGGAGGCAAGAGGATCACTTGAGCCCAAGAGTTTGAGGTTGCTGTGAGCTGTGACGCCAAGGCTCTCTGCCAAGGGAATAAAGTGAATCAGTCTCTTTGTCTCTGTCTGTCTGTCTCTAGAGAGAGAGAGAGAGAGACAGAATTAAAAAGGAATAAATAAATAAGGAATTAAAAAAATTAAAAGTCACACTCCTTGCCCTAGTCCCCCATAAGCAAACAAATGAATGAATGAATGCCAGCTAAATCTTTAACATGCTAAGTGACATAGTAAAAACTGTTAAGTCCATAAAGTCTGGCTAATGTGTTCCATCTCAGGTTATTTTCTCTCTTTTTTCCCCCCCTTTAAAAGTTTATTTCTGGTGAATAAAAAAATAATTTATGCAATTAGATAAATTAATTTATGTGATTAGACATCATAATCAGGTTATTTTCTTTACTATGTGATAATATGGAGTGCTGATCATAGCAATTATCATAACCACATCGAGTGGTTTCTAAGGGAAAAGTTCTGTCCAGAAATTTGATCAATAGAATGAACTGTTTGTGTTTCTGCAAGATAGGCCACCAGTTTGGTCCCAGATTTTTCAAGTTGCGAATTGAACAACCAGACCGGTTTTTTTGTTTGATATGTTGAGTATTTTAATAATCTTAATGCTTTCAAGCAAGGAAGGAATACAAGCTTGGAAGAATAGAATTTCTACAAACTGAGGTAGCACATTCCATTACTTAACAATTGTCAATGAAGTTGGTAATAATTCTGACAACCATACATATGTTAAAAGACAGCACCAAACATCTTACAAATCTGATAGAACATTTTCAGTTTTGTTTTTCATCAAAGGAAGATCCACATATAGAAAATGGGTAGATCCGGAATTGTACATTTATAGGCTAAACTGTTCTGTTGGCTACATGCTGTTCATACCGTTCGTGCCAGATTGGAGATGAATTTTGAAAATGCAGCATTACCTGCCTCATTTTGTATAAAGGTAAAAATTGAATAGCCTGAGTCTGCTAAAATTGCCTAAAATTTCTTCCTCCATGCCTGTCAACATACCTTTTTAAGATATATTTTTCTACATAGGAACATTAAAAAAAAAAAAACACTGAAGCAGGAGTGGATTAACAGTCTATGGTATATGTACACCATGGAATACTACTCAGCCATTAAAAAGATGGAGAATTTGCATCCTTTGTATTAACCTGGATGGAAGTGGAACACATTATTCTTAGTAAAGCATCACAAGAACGGAGGAACATGAATCCTATGTACTCAATTCTCATATGAGGACGATTAATGACCTAGTACACAGTGGGGGTGGGGTGGGGAAGAGGAGAGCAGAGAGAGAGAGAAGGAGGGAGGGGGCTGGGATAAAGGAAGAGCAGAGAAAGGGAAGGAGGGGGGTGTCTCAGTGTGTGACACACCTTTTGGGAGCAAGACACAATTGGGGAACTTTACCTAACAAACGCAATCAGTGTAACCCGGTTTCTTGTGCCCTCAATGAATCCCCACCAATAAAAAAGAAATAGAAAAACACCACTGACGCAGTTTACATATGCATCAGACCATGTGGGTGTCAATGCTGTCAGTCCAACCTAGATTAGATAAATTAACAAGCAAAAATCAAGTTGTCACATTAAAAAATTAAAATATTGATACATGCAGTTTTCTTTCAAAGTCTGCATGGGCATTTAATATAGACAATTACTATAACATTCATAATGTTTGATTTAGATCCAATTATGAAATGACAAAGATTTAGACACATAGCCACAATTCTCTATATTAATCACCTCTATGAAGATTTTTCAATAAGCAACATATATAGTTTTTCTGTAATTATTTTGTTTTCTATGTTAGATTTTTAAAAATTATCTATTTTAAAATATAACTTTACAACTTGAAATCTAATAATAAAAAATCTTGTCTTGGGTGGCGACTGTGGCTCAAGGAGTAGGGCACTGGCCCCAAGTACCAGGGGTGGTGGGTTCAAGCCCAGCCCTGGCCAAAAACTGCAGAAAAAAAAATCTGATCTTATATTTTCCAAGTCATTGCGTTTCAGTTTTTCTGCTAATTAATCTTTTACTAATTCAGGTTTCAGTGTGTTTATAAAAGTATGACTGTGCACTTGATTGGAAGTGAATAAAACAAGCTGGCTTTCTGCCCCAGACTGTTTGAGGAGCACTCTTGTGGAGTCGGCTGAAGAAGAGGAACCAGGAACTTCGGTGAGGGAGGCAGCCCGCCTGCAGCCACTTCTTAAAGACAGAAGGACAAACAGACACCCTGACTATACTCCCCTCCCTCTAGTCTCCGGCGGGGATGCTCTCCCATAGACCCAAACCAACAGAAGCCAGAGGTCAACCTCCAGGACAGAGGGCAGGATGCGGCACGGGAGAAGCCACATCTGCAGGGCACAGAGGTCAAAGTAAAAGCCACTGTTTATGTACCAAGGTGCTCATTGTTTGTGGGGTGATAGGCTATCAAGAAGCAGTATAATCAGGACCAAGGCAGAAGGAAAACCGGGGTGCAAGGGTGTGCACATCTAATCTGGGACACCCCTAACCCAACCTGGGAATTCAGGTCTGGGGCAGTCAGGGATACAGTGGGTTCCTAGGGAAGGTAATATCCAAACTGAAGAGTGAAGAAAGAATGCTCGTTAGCAAGGAGACAGGCCAGTGGGGAGTGGGGAGGATTACAGGTGTGAGGAGCCACTGTGCCAAGGAGTAGGTGTAGTTTTTATGCTATAGAAGAAGTTTTTATTTTGATTTAAAAAAAATAAAACCAGAGGGTGGGGAGGAAGTAGGAAGAAACAAAGTTTGGATTCAGAAAGGAGCAGAGGTGATTGTAGTAATAACTTAATCTGAGAGAAGGCTTAACAGTACCATACACTGTGCTCAGCTCTCAAAGAGCTCAGCTCTTTAATGCTCTTGACACCCTAAAAGGAGGATCATTATTATTCCCACTTTATAGATGAAGAATCTGAGGCACAGAGAGATTGGAAAGTACCCTGAGTTTATACTGCCAATATAATAGTAAAAAGAGCTAGGACCTGAACGTAGGGGGGCTGGCTCTGGCATCTGTGCTCTTAATCACACTCTGGGGGAGAGGAGCAAGCCAGAGCGGGGAGGTTGGGGGCAGAGGAGGAGGGTAAAACCAGTGTCTCCCTCCTTCACTGAGAACCATGGCTATTCCTCTTCCCCAGCTTAGCTCTTCACTGTGACCTCAGTGCCACATTGGTCTTTGACCCCACTCCCAAGATGCTGAAACCGGTCATCTGTGTTGGGTGAGTTTTTCTCATTTCTGTTTAGCATCTTGGCAAGAAGACAAGAGGCCAGAGACCTAGACTCTAGTCCTAGCCTGTCTCACGCAACCGATGGATGAACACCAGTCTGAAGTGAGTTTTCACCTTCTGGGGGCTCTCCTTTTGTCTTCTTGTACAGCCTGATACAAGTTTGCTGCTTTTGCCACATTCCCTCCCACTCTGGACAGTTTGGTGATTGACAACTGGTTACTTTATTACTGATCTCTGACTGTATTTGCTTTCCCAGTTGATGTGTGTTGCTCATCAAGTGCCTTGTGACTATTAGTCCAGGTTACTGAGTTCCTAGAGGTGGCACAAACAAGCTGCTCGATATGTGTGCAAATGTGTCCTGCAGGAGCCGGGCGCTGCTGAGTTCAGGCTGGTTATCAGCTCGTGGTCTGCCAGCAGAATACATTCATAAGGGAGCGGTGCAGTTTTGTCTCTTGCAGCGACATCGTGTTGATCATGTTTCATGGTTTTCAGAGTTCATCAGTTTTTATTTGCTCTCATTTAATATCCAGCTCCATGGATTGCATCAGCAGATTACTCCCAAACTCAAATTTACCCACTTAAAATACAGTTGGAAATATGCGCATGTTCTTTTTGTGTGGCTGACACTGGATGGCTAAGGGCACTGGAGCTTGGAGCTGGACTGCCTGGGTTCAAATGCTGACTCTGCCAGTTGCTACCTGTGAAATACTTAACAGCTTTAAATCTCACTTTATTTCATTTGAAAAATAGAAATTATTAAATGAGAGCACCTATATGAAAACTTTACACACACACTGCCTGGGTCAGGGAAGTCCTCAACCGTTATTCCCTCTGATTGTCACCACGCCTACTGCGTGTGCGTTAATGAGCTAGGAAAATGCTCACACCCAACCACGGAGCGCTCATTTCCTCAGCACATAGGAGAGGCGCGTGTGTGCTTATACCTGTGCTTTAGTTCAAAGCCCCTAAACTCAGAGGCCCAGGCAGTAGCCAGTTACTGCACAGTGGAGCCATCTTTTCTGCTGATGAATGAAATTGACATAATGCCCTCGTTTTTTTTCTTTTGAGCACCAACCACATGCCGAAAGCTGTCTATGTCATGAAGAGCACGCTTCACTAGGCTGGAGGGAGCAGTCCAGCCGGGGAAGAATGAGAAATGAGAGTGTTGGAATAAAGAGAAGAAACACCCAGGGGATGCAGGGAATCTCTGAATGTCGGGAAAAGGAATTAGGGTCTGGTAATGAGTTAGGACAAAACCGGCCATCTGCTGGTCCTACAGATGGCTCTTTGGAGAGGACATTCAACAGGCCTGAGGCCACAGATCCTAAGGGACGGCCTGCAGCTCTAGGCTCTCTGTGGAAGAGCAGAAAGTGGCACCTGGTAAAAGAGAGGGACGGGAGACGTGGCTCCGGCCTGTGTCTACCAACGGGGTTCCCAGATCCCCGAGGCTGAGGTAGGAGATTATGCCCAGATTGGGAGACTCAGATCAGAGCTCTGCCCACCCACACCTCCTTCTCCTCAGAGCGTCCTTGATCACAGTGGATAAAATAGTTGAAGAGCTTGGCAGACTCCCATGATGGCGTCTACGAGGCTAGGCCTAGCTGCCCTCAACCTGTGACTGGGGGTGATGCCACTTGCGAGTAAACACACACTGGAAATCTTCACGTTCACGGACACACCGTGACCCACAGAGACAGCTGTGGAGGATTCTTGGGTTTGGGTCAAAGCCCTAGCAGTTGCCTTATAAATATGTACGATTGAAATAGGATGTCCTGGAGCTTAGCTAAGCTTTTTTGTTTTTCCTCTCTCAGATAAAGGAACTGCTAGTGTTGTTTGCTTTATGAAAGATAGCCCTGTCATCATTTTTAGAACATTGGGAGAAAGATTTATTGGGAGGAAGCTGGCCTGAGCCCTCAGGGATTCTTCTCTCTCACTGGAGCACCAGCTCTGGAGTCCTAGTTACTAATCCCGGCTCAGGCACTCTCCAGGTGCGTGGCCTTTGAGACACTGCTCAACTACACCAGGCTTGGCTTCCTCACCTATGAAGGGAGTGATGACACTGCTGCAGGTGCGGTGCCCTTTCTCTGGTGATGGTGACGATTAATTGAAATAATACATGTGATTAGTACATAACCAGGCTCCATAAATGGTAGCCCCAATAAACTTTATAGTTTTTTGAGGGGAGGGTTTCCATTGGATTTAGCCCAGTGACAGAAGCATTTGAAAATGCTGGGTATTGGGCAGTACCTGTGGCTCAGTGGGTAGGGTGCCAGCCCCATATACCCAGGGTGGTGGGTTCAAACCTGGCCCCAGCCAAACTGCAACAAAAAATAGCCAGGCATTGTGGTGAGTGCCTGTAGTCCCACCTACTTGGGAGGCTGAGGCAAGAGAATTGCCTAAGCCCAAGAGCTGGAGATTGCTGTGAGCTGTGACGCCACAGCACTCTACCAAGGGCAATGAAATAAGACTGTCTCTAAAAAAAAAGAAAAAGAAAATTCTGGGTATTTCCTACAGTGGTGAACTGCCCCCTATCCTCCCCTCCAGAAATGCTGGCCATTTGCTCAGTGGGGCACCCTGGTATCTTTACTCTTGTTTGGGGCTGTGGCAGTTACCCTGGGGCCACAGACTTGACTGGAGAGAGTCCTCCTCTTCCCCAGTTAACCACAGGAAAGCCACTTCTACTCTATGACTACAGAAAGTCAAAGGAAATGAAAAACATCACTTAGTCAACTACACTCCAGTTGACGGGCAGCAGATTTTTGCTGTTGTGAATAAAGCTGTAGGAACATTCTCTTTGTGCGTCTCTTGTTTTACATGGGTAGAACTGCTGGGTTGGGAAGTGTGTGAAGATTCAACCTTATGAGATGGAGCCAAACTGTTTTCCAGAGGTCATACCTATTTACACTCCCAGCAGAGGTTCATGAGAGATCTCAGGATCTATCTCCTCTGGTGGGATCACAAGCAGTCAGGAAGAATGAATACCAGCTATAAATTACAATAAGGACGAAGCTTGGCAATATTATATTAAGTGAAAGCAGTGGTTCACAGAAGGATGCCTATTGCACACTTCATGTACCTTGGGAGACAGCTATAAAGAAAATATGTATCCTATGTTAGGATCGTATAAAGATAAGATAAAATGAAATTGTTTCTAAAGGAGCTCCAGGGGAAGACAGATACTCTCACACAAGGTTCACAGCAGAATTTTGCAAAGCAGCCACAACGTGGAAGCAGCTCCAGTGTTCACAGGGGGGTAGATGGATAAGGAAAATGTGGTATGTTTATACAAGAGAACATTATTCCACCTTAAAAAGGAAGGAAATTCTACATGGATGAACTCTGAGGATACTGTGCTCAGTGAAATAAGCCCATCACAGAAAGACAAATTGTATGATTCCGCTTATTTCCAGTATGCAGAACAAACTCACAGTAGTAGACAGTAGAACGGTGGTTCCCAGCAGCTGAGGGGAGGGGAAATGGCCTTGTTGATGGGTCCAGATTTTCAGTTTTGCAAGATGAAAAGAGTCCTAGAGATTAGTTACACAACAATGTGAATGTACTTACCACTACTGAACTGCACACTTAAAAATAGCAGTGAGGATAGATTTCATGTTATTTATATTTTACAATTAAAAAAGGAGAAAGAGGCGGCACCTGTAGCTCAGTGGGTAGAGCGCTGGCCACATACACTGAGGCCGGCAGGTTTGAACCCAGCCCAGGCCAGCTAAAAACCAACAATAACAACTGCAACAACAACAAAAAATAGTCTGGTGTTGTGGCAGGCACCTGTAGTCCCAGCTACTTGGGAGGCTAAGGCAAGAGAATCACTTAAGCCCCAAGAGTTTGAGGTTGCTGTGAGATGTGACGCCACAGCACTCTACCTAGAGCAACAGCTTGAGACTCTGTCTCAAAAAGAAAAAAAAAAAAAAAAAAAAGGAAAAAGAAACTTAAGGGAAGAAGGAACCTGAGATTCAGAAGTGGTTACCTATGGCAAGGAGAAGTGACAGAGAGAGGCAGGGGGAGGTACCATGTATCTAGCTGGAAGCTGTTGTCAAGGCCCTAACTTTAATTTTGAGTGGTGAATTCCTTTAACAGTAGTGCTTATTGTTTTTTTAAAAAAACAAACAAACAACATATTAAAATGCTCCTGCAGGTACCAGTGATGAGAGCATATCATGAACCAATTCTTTGCCCCAAAATTCTCTGTAGGAAATTATAAACTGTTTTAAAGTTTGTGGTAGCTCACACCTGTAATCCTAGCACTCTGGGAGGCCAAGGCATAAGGATCCCATGAGCTCAGGAATTCAGGAACAGCCTAAGCAAAAGCGAGACCCTGTCTCTACTAAAAAAACTGGAAAAATTGGCCAGGTGTTGTGGTGGGTGCCTGTAGTTCCAACTACTCTGGAGGCTGAGGCAAGAGGATGGCTTGAACCCAGGAGTTTGAGGTTGCTATGAGCTGTAATGCCACAGCACTCTACCCAGGGTGACAGAGTGAGATTCTTTCTCAAAATAAATAAATAAAATTTGCAATAAATATGTAAACATCTCTAACATTTCTCTTTTGTCATTTTCATAAGTTCTAATTTTAATTATTGCAGATAAAAGCTGCAGATAGAAGTTTGAACCAAAAAGAAAAATTTCCCATCTGAATTTTAGTCAAATTTCTGGCACCCAGGAGAGACAAAGAGAAACCTTCTAAAAAGCCAGATTTTAAAACAATTAAACAAAATGCTAATTTTACTAAATAACTCAAGTGAGAATTTCCTTGCAAGTTGGAAACTTTCTAATTTTTAATAAAATTGATCCGTAATTTTTTTTTTGGAAACAAGCTCTTATTCTGTCTCCTGGGTAGAGTGCAGTGGTAACATCAAGCAATCCTCCTGCTTCAGCCTCCCCAGAAGCTGGGGCTACAGGGGCGCACCACCATACCCAACTAATTTTTCTATTTTTTTTTTTTTGAGACAGAGTCTCATTATGTCACCCGTGGCAGAGTGCTGTGCTGTCACAGCTCACAGCAACCTCTAACTCTTGGGCTTAAGTGATTCTCTTGCCTCAGCCTCCCAAGTACCTGGGACTGCAGGCGCCTACCACAATGCCTGGCTAGTTTTTTTTTGCTGTTGTTGCAGTTGTCATTGTTGTTTAGCAGGCCTGGGCCAGATTCGAACCCATCTGCCTTGGTGTATGTGGCTGGTGCCCTAACTGCTGAGCTACAGGCGCCAAGCCTAATTTTTCTATTATTTGTATGACAGGATCTTGCTCTTGCTCAGGGCAGTCTCAGACTCCTGGCCTCACGCAATCCTCCTGCCTTAGCCTTCCAGAATGCTAGGATAACAGGTGCGAGCTACTCCACCTGCCCCATAATAAATTTGACAGTTGACCTAGTCTAGTCCAATTTTGTTATAGGATGATGTTGTAACGAGACTTTGCTCAGGTCTGCTTATGTCACAGGGTGATGAAATATGTTTTAGAACTGAAAGTAACTATAGAGAACATCTTGTCCAGAGACAGCAAATACTAGTCCCCAAACTCATGCCCATGGCAGACATTGCTAATCAGTAGTGGCCTATTTTCCCAGTAAGCCTGACATACCTTGGAATCCTTTCTGACGCAGTTCTCCATGCAGCCACTTGATCAGAGCCCATGAAATGACACCTAGTTGACATCCCTTAATCTAGTCCAACGCTCTTCCTGTACATATGGAGAAACAGAGTAAAGCAAGTTACTTACCCATGTATGTCTCCTGTGTCCCAGTCCAGTGCCTTTTCCACTGCCTTTGAGTCAGCCCTTCCTCTGAGGCTCTGACATAAACCACACATTCTTGTCATTGCTAGAATCCCAGCCTCTGCTGCCGTAATAAGCTGACTCTAACCCCCATCACACAGCCCCATCCACAGGCATTTTTCTTTCTGGGACTTGCAGGCCTCTCACTCTCTCTCTCCATCCTTTCAGCTGCTACTGGTGGTGAGACTATCCGTGAAGGAGGAAGTATCCTCCTCATCTCCTACGAAGCTCCTCTGACAGCTCCCCAAGCAAAGGCCTTTATGAAGTGCATCGCAACCCTGCCAGAGCCGGGCAGATGTAGCCCACCCTGGGGCTGGTCACCCAGCAAGAACATCTCCCTTCTAAGGTCGTCTTGTCAACACAGAGCAGGTTCCATTTCAGTGCCTGAGCTGAGTCTTCCTCTGTAACCCAAATGACCAGAGCAAGAAAGGTTTGTGAGAAAACCTACAAACTCTAAATTGTTAGGCAACAGAAATGGAGACAAAATTTCAGGAACACGTATGCAGGCCATGTCCTGTATGAAACAGCTTTGGACACAAACTTAAAAAACACTTGGTGCCCTGTAAAAGTGACCTTAATTAGAATGCTTTTACGGAGCTGGAGAAAGGCAGCACCACTAAGGATCTGTAGGGCACAAAATAATGGAAAGGCCTTTGTACCTCTGAAAGAGGCACCAGGGCAGGCAGGGCACGGTCTTCTTCCCTGAATCATGTGAGGACATTCTACAACCTCTGCCAAGATGCCTAGACTCCAGCTAAAACGCAAATGGTTTTACCAGCCCTACTTCCAAGTGAGAAGTAAGGACCTCATAGGGAAAGCATTGCAGATGACTGGTCCAACCAACCTTTTCATTTTCGACATGAGAAAGTGGAGCACAGATCAGATAGGGACTGGCCGTAGGTCAGACCTTGGTAGTCAAAGTTTAAATTCAGAGCCCCTGGCTTCTACCTACAAGTCAAGGCTTTTCCTCAGAGCCTGTATTGTAACTAGTGGGCCCCGGAAAAGGGATGTATCCAGTAGAGCAAATAAACCTACAGGGGAAAGACCAGCCTCCCTGAGCAGCACAGTGCTGCTGGGGACAGCATGAAAGTTAGGGACCCCACAACTGGAGGGTGAGAGCAGATAGACTGGGACCACAACTGAGAAGCCAACTATTCATTATGTGCTGGCGCACATCAATCATTTCAACAAATCTGGGTGAGTCAACCCATTTCCTGGATGAGGACATGGAGGCTCAGAGGCAGTAACTCGTCTAAGGTGGCCTCATTCGAAGCTGCTTCGCCTTTTAACTCCGGCTTGAGCCTGGGCTTCTCGTCTGACACCAGCCACCAGACTCAGAGCCACCCGAGGCCACACAGAGTCAAGCCACTCTCACGTGGATTTTTAAGAACTTCAGAGTTAGGTAGAAGTATATTTTCTTTTGACACTTCCAAGGAAAGCCCTGGGTAAGCAACGGGACTGAGGGTGAGTGTGGAGGACTTTTTAGTTTTTTTTTTGTGGCAGAATTTAATCATTTTAAGAGAATAAAATGTTCTCAAGCCACTTGGCAGTAACTAATTTTATAGAAGTATTCTATTATAAGGTATTCCTGCTAGCTCACTGGCCTACATCTTCCAGAAGAGAAAACTTTGCATTTAATGTTTAAAATGAAATAAATACTTATTTTTATAAGGTATACTGTTTTATTTTGTTTTGTTTTCAGGCTAAGGCATATTGTTTAGACCTTGTTATGAATTTGAGGAATATAGGAAATTGAGGGTTGCTACGAGCCTGGTAAGGGGCGGAACACCCTGTGAGTGCCAGGTGGGGTTCTTCTGACCAGGGTATTTCATGACAGGAATGGTACTTAACACACTCAACTAATCCCTTATCTATGCATATTTATACGGTTTTCAGTTTTGTTTTTTTTTTTTAAAGACAGAGTCTCTCTATGTCACCCTCAGTAGCAATCTCCAACTCTTGGGCTTAATTAAGCAATTTTCTTGCCTCAGCCTCCCAGGTAGTTGAGACTACAGGCACCTGCCACAATGCCAGGCTATTTTTTGTTGTTGTTGTTGTCATTGTTGTTTAGTAGGCCTTGGACAGGTTCAAACCCACCAGCCCAGGTGCATGTGGCTGGTGCCCTAACCATTGGGCTACAGGCGCCTAGCCTTGTTTTCCGTTTTTAAAGTGTTATCAACTACTTTGTAACAAATATCCCTTAGTTAAGTCATAGCTAACATATAACATTATTTTTTTTATGATGAATTACTAGCAATTACTAGGCAGGTTCAAAATGTTTGATAATACTGTCAAATTGCCCTGGAGAAAAACTGTTCCAAATTACCTTCAGACAGCATTGTATGAAAGCCTCACTTTCCCAAACCCTCACTAACACTGGGTTTATTTTTCTTGTTTTAATTATTGTTATTAATGAAAATTGAGTATTATTTTATAGATTCATTGGCCATTTGTATTTCTTTTCTTTAATTCATCCATGTCCTTGGCCCATTTTTCTATCACCGCATGTGTTTTTTCCCTATTAAAGTACTTCTATATCAGCTTGGCGCCTGTAGCTCAGTGGCTAGGGCACCAGCCACATACACTAAAGGTGGCAAGTTCGAGCCCAAGCTGGGCCAGCTAAACAACAGTGACATCTGCAACAAAAAATAGCCGGGTGTTGTGGCAGGTGCCTGTGGTACTACTTGGGAGGCTGAGGCAAGAGAATCACTTGGGCCCAGGAGTTTGAGGTTGCTGTGAGCTGTGATGCAATAGCACTCTACTGAGGGTAACATAGTGAGACTCTATCTCCAAAAAAATAAATAAATAAACAAATAAAATAAATCCTAATTAAAGTACTTCTATATAGTGAGAATATCCACACTTATCCACACTGATGTTTCACTATATAAAAATCAAAACTTCGTATGTTTCAAAACACCAGAAAAACAAATTAAAACACAAAACACAAACTGAGAAAAACAAATTTGCAACAGATAAAACAATTTTTCTTCGTAGCTTCTGTAAAGTACTCACCATCATGCTTACAAAGTCGTTCATCATCCCCAAGATCATATAAACATTAATTTTTTGTTTTCTGTTAGTTAGCTAGTACGGTTTGAGTTTCATTTGTTAACGTACTTATAATAGCTGGAATTAATTTCTGGTATGAGGTTTAAGCAGTAATGATTCTAACTTGATCTTTTCCCCAGGTAGTTAGTTAATGACACTAAGATAATTTATTCTCAGGAGTCTTAACACCATCTGTATTACATGTTAATATAGTCCTTATAAAAATTCAGGCTTATTTCTGGACTTTCCATGATCTTTGATCTCTTCTAAATGCTAAAGCTATCCTTGTTCCAACAAGGATTTGGTTCAGAGATCTCTGTTCATCTCTTATCTTTCACAGTAGCCTGAGTTCCTGGAGGCCAGGGTCCTGCCTTATTCCTCTTTGTACCAGAGAGCCTACTGCAGTGTAATAAAGGTAGGACACAACAGCAAACTCCAGGCTTCGGGTTGCCAGATTTAGCAAAGAAAGGTGCAGGATGTCCAGTTAAATTAGAATGTCAGATAAACAACAAATAATTTCTTGTATGGGTATGTCTCATGCAATATTTGGGATATATTTGTATTTATCCTAAAAGTTATCCAGACATCTCCACTGGAACACAAATCATCCTCAGACCTTCAAACTCCTCTTGCGAGGGATTCCAAGCTGGCAAATAAGAAATTCTTCTACATGGCAAATGCCACAACTGACACAGGCCTAAGTCAGAAGCTCCCAGCTGGCTGCGTGAGCAGGTGGGGAATGCAGCCCTTCCACACCTGCATCCCAGCCAGGGAGGGACTGATTCATGGCCAGTCCTCCCCTAAGACCTTCTCCCTCCTGGGCCCCGGGGGCCTTGAGCTGAGTGGAGCAGAGTAGACACTGCGTGATTCCACTGCCGACTGTTCATACCCTTCATCTTTCCTTCTCATATAAAGGGGAAACAGGGCTCTCCTTCTCCGTGGTCACTCAGTGTGTAATACCTGACTGGACACATTCCATAGACGCTCAGGCAATGCTGATGAAATAGATGTTCCGTTTCTCCGTTTTTATTCTATCCTTTCTCCTTAGTGATAGCAAAAATTTCATTCATACTTACACAGGTGATCCAAGCCCATACAGCCTGTGGACTTGGTCCAAAAGTCCCGCAGGTTGAACCAGACACAATTTTAAACATTGGGGTGACAATGGTAAATGAAAACCAGCCTGGCCCTTGATGTCATGGAGCTTATCATCTAGTAGGAGAGGTAGCCATAAATCACATAATCAAAATTTTATTTAATTGAAAAAGTCAAGGAGACATGAGAGTATATAGCAGGGGACCAAATCCGATGGAGTGAGTAGTCAACACCCCAAACAAGGGACATTGGAGAAGGAGTTCACAGTCATGCTTCATTCATTTTCCTAGGATAGCTCTCCTGTTACACAGAGTTAATTCCAGTCCCCTAAGAAGCAATGTAGCCGTACATGGATTGATACTAGATTTTCACGGAGTTCTTGCATTTTACAAATATTGTTCAACCCCAAGTCCCCCAAAGAGGACCAGCTTTAGAATCAAGGACCCCTGGTTTCAGATTCTAGCTGAGGGGCTGAAAGCACGTCACTAGCCCACTCTGATCCCATATCCCAGTTGTATAATCCCTTCCTTACTTCCCGCCATTCCTGAGGCTGGAGATAATGTATGTAAGTGCCCACTCTGTGTCCAGCACATAGTGGGAGCTTAGTAAATTTAAGTTCTCTTGTTTACCCCCCCGACTGAGAAAGGCAGAGATGAGGGAATGGCACCAAGGACGCTTCAGCTGTATGCTTTACCTAATAAAATATCTGAATTAGGCCTCAGTTTCTCTTCTATAAAATGAGGCGGGACAGGGATGAGTAGGAGGAGAAAGAGCTTGTCTTTGTCATTTCGGGCGAGGCGGGTTTGGTTGCAGCCGTCATTGTTGTTTGGAGGGTCCGGGCTGGGGATTCGAACCCGCCACCTTAGGTGTACGTGGCTGGCGCCTTAGCCGGTTGAGCTATAGGCGCCGAGCCTCTAGTAGCTTTAATGGCAATTTTTGCTCTGCTTTTTGAGAAAGAGGCTTCACACATTACTTTGTACCTGCATTTCGGGCGAGGTAGTGATCTGGGCTTCACTACCGGTTCCAGCCCACCCCACAGCCGGGCTGGAAGTCTCACTGCCACATCCAAGTTATCAGGGGCAGGGGGAGCGTTTCCCCCGCGGCACCTGCAGATGGCAGCAGAGCAGCGCGGGAGCCGCGCGTTCTCCCCCAGCCCGCGGGAGACTCGGCAGGGGAGGGCGGAGCGGGGCAGGGTGGAAAGGGGCAGGGCGGGGACCTGCGGCCCCGAGCCCCGCTGCGGAGCAGCGCGCACCGTTTGCAAACGGCACCTGGGTCCTCTGGCTAATTTCCTCTTTGGTAGGGTGATCATGTGATTTATCCAAATTCAGACGCCAGGACAACAGGCATAAGGTTATCTGCACCGCCTGGCAGACCCGAACACACGGTCATCCTACCCGCTGGTCACTTTTTCTTTATGGTTTCCCTTCCTTCTTTTGATTTTTCCTGTTTTCTTTTCTTAACAGTAATAACTATTATTTATTGAGCACTTACTATATACCAGGCACCTTGTACTAAGCTTTACATGTCTCATCTTTTTTTTTTTTTTACATTTACGTGTGTTTATTAGTCTCCACTTTTTGCCCTCACAAAATTAAAAAGGCTTAAAATTTAATAACAATAACAATGTTTAAGATAAGGAGTAGAAACAAAAACCTTGTAAAGGACGAACGAAAATAAATATATTCAGAAAAGAAATCAGATGATTGCTGCATTGAAATATTAAGCAATAATAACAATAATAATGCAAAGAAAGTAGCATTCACGTTGTTGAATAAGAGTATGTCTATTCTAGAATGCTTTGACTCTGAGGTTCAGTATGGAGTCATCAGTTAACTTCTTTTTTTCTTCCAAAGTCTCAAAAAATAAACAACTAATATTTATAGATAATTTCAAAAAACAGATCATGCCAAATCTTATAGACAATAGAAAAAGAATACTTCAAAATCATTCTACTTAATCTGGATACACCTGATATTAAAATTGAAGAAAATTTATTATTATAAAGGGGAAATTACAAACATATTTCACTTATAAATGAGGATACAATATCCTAAACTACATATTACCAGGTTGAATTAAAAATTAATGTTTAAGTAATGTACTTGGCTCAAAATTAAATCCAATTTATGTGAGAATTAGTCACTATTTTCTTTTCTTTTTTTTTCTTATCCTTTCCCTCACCCTCTCCCTCCTTTTCTGTCTGATCTCCCCTACCCCCATGCCCCACCTGTCATTAATTGTCATTAATTGTCCTCATATCAAAGTTGAATACATAGGATTCATACTTCTCCATTCCTGTGATGCTTCACTAAGATAATAATGTGTTCCACTTCCATCCAGGTTAGTACAAATGCTGCAAAATCTCCATTTTTTAAGGGTTGAATAATATTCCATGGTATACATATACCACAGCTTACCAATCCATTCCTGGGTTGAAGGACATTTAGGCTGTTTCCACATTTTAGTGATTGTAAATTGGGCTGCGATAAACAGCCTAGAACAAGTGTCTTTATAAATAAAAGCATTTTTTTTCCTTCTGGATAGTTGCCCAGTAATGGGATTGCAGTATCAAATGTGAGGTCTAGGTTGAATTCTTTGAGGTTTCTCCATATTTCCTTCCAAAAAGGTTGTGTATTAGTTTACAGTCCCACCAGCAGTGTAAAAGTGTTGCTTTCTCTCCACATCCGTGCCAGCATCTGCAGTTTTGAGATTTTGTGATATAGGCCATTCTCACTGGGGTTAGGTGATATCTCAAGGTGGTTTTAATTTGCATTTCTCTAATAATTAGGGATGATGAGCAATTTTTTCATGTGTTTGCTAGCCATTCGTCTGCCGTCTTTACAGAAGATTCTATTCATCTCTCTTCCCCATTGATGTATGTGATTGTTGGGTTTTTTTCTTGTGGATTAATTGAAGTTCTGTATAGATCCTGGTTATTAAGCTTTTGTCTGATTCAAAATATGCAAATATCCTTTCCCATTGGGTAGGTTGTCTGATAATAAAATCTCTCAAATATGGGACCTTGAGGGTCCTGGACAGTGGAGATAAGAAACCACTGTGCAGACCGGGCAGTGGCTCACACCTGTAATCCTAGCACTCTGGGAGGCTGAGGATTTCCTTCTTCCGCCCCCTTTCCCCACATTTTTTTTATCCATTCATCTGTTGATTAACACAAATAGTTTTTATATCTTGACTATTGTGAATAATGCTGCAAAAAGCATGGGAGTGTAGGTATCTCATGAAGATACTAATTTGATTTCCGGTGGATTTTTACTCAGTGATGGCAATTACTAGATCATTGAGTACTTTAATTTTTGAGGCACCGCCATACTATTTTCCATGATGGATGTATCAAATCACGTTCCTACCAGCAGCATCAGAGGGTTCCCTTTTCTCTACACCCTCACCCACACTTGCTATTTCTTCTCTTTTTGATCATGCTCACCCTGACAGGTGTGAGGTGGTCTCTCATATGGTTTTGGTTAGCATTTCCCTGGTTAGTGATATGGAACACCATTTTAATATCTGTTGACTATTTGTATATCTTCTTTGGAAAAATGCCTATTCCAGTTTTCTTTGCCTATTTTTAGTTCAGTTGTTTGGTCTTTTTACTATTGAGTTGTATGAGTTATTATTTATTTTGCATGTTAAATCCTTATTGAATACATGATTTGCAAATATTTTCTTCCATTCTGTGTATTCTCTTTTCATTTTGTCTTTTGCTATACAGAAGCTTTTGCGTTTGGTGTAGTCCCACTTGTTTATTTTTGCTTTTGTTCCCTGTGCTTTTAGTGTCATATCCAAAAACAATATTGTCAAGGCCAATGTCAGGGAGTTTTATCTCTTTGTTTTTGTCTAGGCAGTGTGCAGTTTAGAGTTAATTTTTG
The DNA here is from genome assembly GCF_000181295.1 of Otolemur garnettii. Classification (NCBI taxonomy): domain Eukaryota; kingdom Metazoa; phylum Chordata; class Mammalia; order Primates; family Galagidae; genus Otolemur; species Otolemur garnettii. The sequence goes on from NW_003852406.1 coordinate 29,638,196, forward strand.
TATATGGTATGAAATAAGCGTCTGATTTTAATTTTTTCCATATGGATTTCGAGTTTTTCCTACATCATTTATTGAAGAGTTTATCCTTTCCATATTGTCTATTCTTTATAGCCTTGTCAAAACTCAGTCGACCATATATGTGTAGGTTTACTGCTGGGCTCCCTATTCTGTGGTATTGGCCTATGTGTCTGTGTCTATGCTAGTACCATGCTGTTTTGTTTACTATGTCTTTGTAATTTTTTTTTTGTAATCAGGTAGAATGAGGCATCCAGCTTTGCTCTTATTTATCTCTCTTTCTTTCTCATTTTTTAAGAAAGCATGCTCAAGATGGTAGCCGAGTAGTAGCTTCTGTGTAGCCTGGTGCAGTGAGAGTGGGAAGAGAAGACTCCAGGCATCTCTGGCTGGTGGGTTTTGCCCAGAGGCTGCCCTTTGGTGACCCAGGAAGTCAGCAAGAGACTTCTGGACCCCACCAGGAGGACAGAGGCAGTGGAAAACTGGCAAGTGGTGAGTTCATTTGTTCCGTCAGAGGCTACCTGCAGCTGTAACTGTAGCAACAGTGAGACTACAAGCAGGAAAAGTCTTACCTGTGGGCTGTTTTGGGTTTTTTGGACTTGGATTGAACTGCTTTGGGTAAGGTGACCAGATTTTAACATTGGTAAAGCGGGACATCATTGACCGGGATGGGGGTGAGGGTTTCTTCATTTAAAATTTGGTCTATGGAGCAACAAAAGTTTTCATAGAACACAAAAATAGTATTGTAATATATATTTTTAAAATTTCAACATAAGTACAATTTACAAATATAATACATTAAAAAAAAATTATGTATAGGGTGGCGCCTGTGGCTCAAAGGAGCAGGGCGCCGGCCCCATATGCTGAACATTTTGGTGAGTTCAAACCCAGCCCTGGCCAAAAAATATATATATATGTATAGTATTATTTTATTCTTTGGCATATTTCTCATTTGAGTGAATTTTTTTAGTAGATTGCTGTCATTGTTTAAAAGGTCATGACATTTTTCACGAGAATTTGTTAAATTATATTTCACACATAAAATGGCTTTCAAAGTCTCAACTTAATTGTGATTTTCCGGATGTCCACACTTTATTTAATGTAGAAAAAACGTGTGCAGTCGCAGCATTAGTTCCTGGTAAGGACAGCATGTATCCCACAATTTTTAGTGCATTATTGTATGGAACATGGTTTGTTTCAAAATGATGAAATATTTCTAACCATTTTTTCTCTATTGTGATTTTTGCTGAAGCCCAAGATTTAGCCTTTTCCTTATCAATATATTTTTTTAATAATGATACCTCACTTTCAAGGCTGATGCTAGACTTTTGCTGCTACTATAAAATATAAATAATACGAGTACTGTCTGCTAAATTCATGAAATAAATAAATAAATTACTTACCTAAATTATCTGAATAGCTGGTTTGTCGACATCACTTGTTTAACTAGCACTAGCATGCAGTACGATGTGTATCGTCTGAGAGACAGTTACAAAATGTTTTTGTAGTTGCCAATGCCAAAAAATGCCATTGTTCATTAAGTCCAAATAATGGTGGTTGAATTCTAACAACTGATCAACAATGTGAATTTTCAAAATAATCAATAATCAACAATTATTTGTTATTATTAAAGTTTAACATTATAAAATTAACAAAAATAATATAAAACTCATATCCTGGTGAAATAGCCACATGGTGGTGTTGGGACCAGAATTGCCACTGAGAGACCACCACACACATGTAAAGACAAAAAGTGCTTTATTTTGCAGGCATATGCCTGGGCCACTCTTCCCTTCAGCATGGCTTGAGGAAGGGCAACCCCCTAGTGAAGGGAGCTGAGGTTTTTAAAGCGCATAGAGGAATTTCATCAGGTGTTTTGTCAGGCCGGGCTGCTATTGGCTGAGCTGTTTGTGGTTAGGGACCCTGGGGCAGGGGAGGCTACTTGTTTGTTCCAGACAGTTTGGCTCCTTCTGAGCTAATTGTCCTTGACTAGAAGCAAGGGAGGGAGCAGTCTCCTTCTGATACCGATTCCACCTGGACAACCTTGCCCAGGAGAGGAGTAGGGTGTTTATATTAGCCTTTTCATTTCCAAATGAAGTTACATTAACTTCTTCATTCCCAAATGGAGTTACATTAACCTTTTCAGCAGCCGTATATTCCCTTCCTGTTCTTTTGCTGTTCCCTAGCTTGTCATGCATTCTTTCCAAAAATCGGGACTTTTTAAAAACGCCACGGGACAAATTGTTAAAAATCGGGACTGTCCCGCCAAAAGGGGGATGTCTGGTCACCTTAGCCTTGGGAGATCTTGGGCCAGTGTATGGATAACTTTGGGCATTGTCTGGGGCCCTGGACTGAGGCCCTGAGCTGGAAAGGAGCTAATATCGTTCAGCTGTGGGCTGCCCACACAGCTACTGTGGGGGAGCTGCCCCTGTGTGTTGCGGTGCAGGGATCAGCCTGGAGACCGTGGGCGAGAAATCTAGTGTTTGAGCTGCCCAAAGGCAGGGACTGAGATGCTGGGGAAGTGCAGAGACCCAGGTGTTTGGTAGATTAACAGCCTTGGCTCTCAGGGGCATAGAGGGAAACTGGATTTGGCACACTGGATAAGAAGGCAGTCACACCAGGAGAGATCCCAGGGATAAGTGCTTTCCTTGGAAAGCTTTTCCTTGGCCAAGGTTCATGGTTTGGAGTTTCTTTTAAGTGGGCTAAGGAGACATTTGGGCTTCCAAGCCTGTGGGGTCTGAGAAATCAGCAGAGGCCTCCAGTCTCCATCTCATACAGCTATATCAACATTGGGATTAACATCTCATACCTCAGAAGATCACCTGTTGCCCGGACAATATTTAGCAAGATATATATACTTTTTGGTTTGGGGGTTTTCATTTTTTTTTCTTAATTTCAACATTTTTCTTGATATTTTTATTTTTTTTCACCATTCTAGTTTAAATATAATCTTCCACTTTTGCTTTCTTTAATAATTGGAATTTCATTTTTGCCAGTGTTTCTGCCCCTATTATTTGTTTTTTTACCCCCAATTTTATCCCTTTAGAGTTTTTGCGTGTTTGTTTTGGTCTGATGTATAGTATTTCTGTCTTTCCTCTCTACCTGGTGGAGGTGGGGTACTGTGTCTGAGCCAGCTGGCAAGAGCTGTTGACCTCAAGGGAATCACCCAACCCTGAACCCCGGAGGTTGGGGGTCTTTAAGGTTGGGTCATAGTCCTCTACTATACACCTATATTACTCCCGTTCATTTCTTTCAGTGCCTTTCTTCTTTTTGTCAATATTTCCTTTTATGCACCCCCTCTTATTTCTTTTTTAAAATATTTTTTCACTTCTTGCTCTTCAATCTTCTCATCCTTCTGGTCTTGTACCAAAAGGACTCATTAAAACTTTAGGCCAGCGGCGTAGTAACTTAGAGGAAGAAGAAGTGAAAGGAAAATTAGGGTAAGGAAACAGATACAAGAAAGCACTCATGAAGAAGAATCAGCAGAAAAATCCTGGCAACACAAAATACCAGTCCAGAGTAACCCCTTCTAGGGATCTCAAGGTAGCTACAACAGAGGATTCCTCCTATAAAGAAATGTGAGAAATGACAGAAGGGGAATTTAAAATACAGATGATGAAAACAATGAAGGAAATTGCTGAGAAAGTGGAAAACAATCAAAAAACAATGAAAGAAACTGCTGAGAAAGTGGATAATAACCAAAAGGAAATTCAAAAACAGAATCAAATGAGATGAACGATATGAAGAATATAGAAAGGATATAGCAGAGCTGAAGGAACTGAAGGGAACTTAAGGATGCAATAGAAAGTATCAACAACAGATTAGATCATGCAGAAGAAAGAATCTCAGAGGTAGAGGATAAGGATCTTGAGATAACTCAGATAGTTAAAGAGGCCGAAAAGAAGAGAGAGAAAGCAGAATGTTTAGTGACAGAATTATGGGACCTTATGAAGCATTCAAACATACAAGTTACCCAGAAAGTGAAGAAGAATGTTTCAGAGGAATGGCAGCCATTCTAGAGAATATTATAAATGAAAATTTCCTAAACATCACTCAAGATTCTGTCATACTCCTTTCAGAGGAATATTGGTCCTCTGGTCACCTCAATTCAAATAGAGCTTCTCCAAAGCATATTGTGATGAATTTATCTAAAATCAAGACAAAATAAAAGATTTTGCAGGCTGCCAGGAATAAGTGCCAACTGACCTACAGGGACAAACCTATCAGAGTGACCATGGACTTCTCTAATGAAACTTTTCAAGCCAGAAGACAATGGTCATCTATCTTTAACCTACTTAAACAGAACAACTTCCAGCCTAGAATTCTATATCCTGCTAACCTAAGCTTTAAAATTGATGGAGAAATCAAATCTTTTATTGATATGCAAACACTGAGGAAATTTGCCACAACAAGACCAGCTTTACAGGAAATATTTCAACCTTTCCTACATACTGACCATCACAATGGACCTTCAGTAAAGTAAACACCCAGAAATTAAAGGACAGAGCCTAGTTTCCACAATCATGCAAGACAAAACTAAGCAATGGACTTTCACAAAATAAGATGAATAGAACACTACCACACTTATCAATTATCTCAAGAAATGTCAATAGCTTGAATTCCCCACTGAAGAGGCATAGATAGGCTGATTGGATTAAAAAACACAAGCCATCTATTTGCTGTCTGCAGAAAACACACCTAGCTTCAAAAGACAAATTAAAACTCCGAGTTAAATGTTGGAAGACAATTTTTCAGGCAAATGGAATTCAGAAGAAAAGAGGAGTTGCAATCTTATTTTCAGATGCATATGGATTTAAAGCAACTAAAGTCAAAAAAGACAAAGATGGTCACTTCATATTGGTCAAGGGAAAAATACAACAAGAAGATGTTTCAATTCTAAATATTTATACACCAAATTTAAAAGCTCTCAGGGTGATGGGTTGGAATCAGCCTGGGCCAGCTAAAAAACAATGACAACTGCAAAACAACAATAAAAAAATAGCTGGGCATTGTGGTGGGCACCTGTACTCCCAGCTTCTTGGGAGGCTGAGGCAAGAGAATTGCCTAAGCCCAACAGTTGGAAGTTGCTGTGATCTGTGATGCCACGTGACACTCAACCAAAGGCAAAATAGTAAGACTCTGTCTCGAAAAAACAAAAAGAAATTTTACCTTGTATCTTCTCAGACCACAGGCATTAAAGGTGGAATCCAACTCCAACAAAAACATTTGACCCCAAACGAAGGCATGGAAATTAAGTAACCTTATGCTGAATGACTGTTGGATTCAGAAAGAGATAAAAGAGGAAATCATTAACTTCCTTGAGCATAACAACAATGAAGACATAAGCTACCAAAATCTATGGGGTACAGCAAAAGCAGTCCTTAAAGGAAATTTCTTGCTCTAGATGCCTACATCTGAAAAACAGAAAGAGAGAGCATCAACAAACTCAAAAGCCATCTTAGGGAATTGGAAAAAGAAGAACAATCTAAGCTCTAACTCATCAGAAGAAAAGAAATATCCAAAATTAAATCAGAGATTAATGAAATTGAAAAGAAAAGAAACACTCAGAAAATTAATGAAACATAGAGTTGGTTTTTTGAAAAAATAAATAAAATAGATAGGACTTTGGCCAGACTAACTAGAAATAGAAAAGTAAAATCTCTAGTATCCTCAGTCAGAAATGATAAAGGAGAGATAACACAGACACCACAGAGATACAAGAGATTATCTCTGAATACTACCAGAAACTCTATGCCCAGAAATTTGACAATGTGAAGGAAGTGGATCAATATTTGGAATCACACCCTCTCCTTAGACTTAGCCAGGAAGAAATAGATCTCCTGAACAGACCAATTTCAAGCACTGAGATCAAAGAAACAATAAAAAAATCTCCCCACAAAAAAACACCCTGGTCTGGATGGCTTCACATCAGAATTCTATCAAACCTTCAGAGAAGAGCTTATTCCTGTACTGCAGAAATTATTCCAAAAAATTGAGGAGGAAGGAATCTTCCCCCAACACTTTCAATGAAGCAAACATCACCCTGATACCAGAACCAGGAAAAGATCAAAATCAAAAGGAGAATTTCAGACCAATATCACTAATGAATATAGATGTAAAAATTCTCAACAAAATCCTAGCCAATAGATTACAGCTTATCATCAAAAAAGTCATACATCATGATCAAGTAGGTTTCAACCCAGGGATGCAAGGCTGGTTTAACATACAAGTCCATAACCATTATTTACCATATCAACAGAAGCAAAAACAAAGACATTTTATAGCAGCATGGCAGCTTCTCCCCCAGTTTGCATACACACTGGCCTGTCTTGTTAGCATAGGTCAAGCTAAGACCAGCACGTTATGCAATAGAGCGCACTGGGCTCAGGCAAACGACTTTGTTAGCAGGGTTGAAGCCCAGGATAATAGGGATAATCAAGGGAGGTTCAGAGATGAACCAGGGCTTGCTTCTGTTTTTATTTGGATCCCCGTAAGCAGAGATTCAGATGAAGGTTAGGGGGCAGGTAGTCTGTTTGGCAGATGAACCAAGGAAGCAGGGGTGAGGGAGTGAGGACAGGAAAATGGCACAGGAGCAGCTAATATAAGGTGCACTGCTGAGGTCTCCCTAAGCAGTGGAAAACTCAGAGATGTCCCCGATAGACCAGACTCTGAAGCATTTATCCACTGGCTCTTCTCTCACTGATTGAGAACGTCCCTTAGGAAATTAAACCCTATTATCTTCCAAACCAGGATAGTCTCCTGTGCTAGAGAGAGGCAGTGCCTGAGGCGACATACTGTCAGTAACAGGTGAGTCCCAGACTGCATGAAACGGCCCATCTCAGCTGCAGCCAAAACCCAAGGTGGGCACAGAGTTGAAATGGGAGGAGGAAACCCCAGGGACTCAACCAGAAAGCTCTTAGAAGTGATCAAGGAATATATCAGTGTCTCAGGACACAAAATAAACACCCACAAATCAGAAACCTTCATATATGTCAAAAATTGTAAGACCAAGAATAAAATCAAAAACTCTATTCCTTTTAAAATATCACCAAAGAAGATGAAATACCTAAGACATGAACGATCTATAAAGAGAATTATGAAACTTGGAGAAAGGAAATAGCAGATGTCAACAAATGGAAGAACATGCCATGCTCATGCTGGGAAGAATCAACACTGTTAAAATGTCCATACTACCCAAAGCAATCTATAGGTTTAATGCAATCCCCATCAAAGAACCAATGTCATTCTTTAAAGAATTTGAAATCATAGTACTTTGATTCATATGGAACCAGAAAAAAACCCAAATAGCAAATACAGTTCTTAGAAATAAAAACCAATCTAGAGGCATCATGTGGCCAGATTTCAGGTGATGTTACAAGGCTTAGTGATCAAAACAGCATGGTACTGGCACAAAAATAGAGACATACATCTATGGAATAGGATAGAGAATCTAGAGAGAAACCCAGCCACCTATTATCATTTAAACTTTGATAAGCCTAACAAAAACATGCAATGGGGAAAAGGATTCTTATTTAACACATGGTGCTGAGAGGACTGGTTATCCACATGTAGAAGACTGAAAGTGGACCCGCACCTCTTACTATTGACAAAAATTGATTCTTGTTGGATAAAAGATTTAAATTTAAGACATGAAACAATAAAAATTGTAGCAGAGAATGTGAGAAAGACACTTGAAGATATTGGCCTGGGAAAAAACTTTATGAGGAAGACCCTCCCTAGCAATTGCAGCAACACCAAAAATAAATAAATAACTGAGATTTAATTCAAGCTCAGCGTACCACACACAAAGCAAACAGATAGGCTTTGGAATGGGAGAAGAGTTTTGCATGTTATGAATCTGACAAAGATACTGATAACTAGAATCTACAAAGAACTCAAACACTAAGAAAAGTGCAAACAACCCTTTATATAAGTGGGCAAGAGATTTGAACAGAAATGCCTCTGAGGATGACAGACAAATGGCCAACAAACACATGAGAAAATGCTCATTGTCTTTAATCATCAGAGAAATGCAAATCAAAACCACTCTGAGATATCACCTAACTCCAGCGAGTTTAGCCCACATCACAAAGTAGGATGTGGAGGGAAGGGAACACTTCTACACTGCTGGTGAGATTTCAAACTGATACAGCCTTTTTGGAGAGAAATATGGAGAATACTTCAAGATCTGAAAGCAGACATTCCATTTGACACTGCAATTCCATTACTAGGTATCTATCCAGAAGAACAAAAATCATTTTACCACAAAGACATTTGCCATAGAATGTTTGTTAATTCACAATTGCCCAGTCATAAAGACAACCTAAGTGCCCATCAACCCATGAACGGATCAACAAATGGTGGCATACGTATACCACGGAATATTATTTAGCAACTGGCATGGCTAAGTTAGAGGTTTGGGAACAAATGGCTCATTTTTGTTTTATTTCTCCTGACTGGAAGTTGGGGAAAACCCTAGATTTGTCTTGATGTGATCTGTGATAAGTAGGACTATGTCTGGTATCATTGGTTGAGCGAGAGAAGCCAGGTCATCTGAATTGTATGTATTGACAAAGATGATCATATATTTAATTTGGTAGGTCTTCCTAGTGTGAATGCCTGATTTCTTAGGTCACAGAATAATTGGATAAATGTCAATAAAACAGATACAATGTCTGCAGATTTTTCTTTACACTGCTAGTGAGGGGCATATGGTAGGCTATGCTAGGAAAATACAGAGGTGGCCCTTCTCCTAACTATGTCTCTAGACACTCTGAATTATCTTGTATTGCATGAAGACACTAAATTCTCAAAACATCCTCTTTTCAGCTTTTATATCACTTAAACAACTTGTAACAAAATGTTTGTGTAATTATTCATTGAATGCCTATCTTTAAAAGGAAACAGAAAGCAAATACATTAATAAAAACAAAAAACAAAAAAGTAAACAGAAAGCCTTATGAACACCATGTCTATTTCATTCACCGCTATATTCCTAGGATTCCACATACCTGAGTCCAAGCACATAATACGTGCTCAATAAACCTTTGTTGAACAAATGGATTTATCAACCACAGGTTACAGGAATATACATAGAGCTTGAGTCCACAGGTAATTCCAAATAATTTCAAGTTTATACATGTCCCCCAGCAGTTCATTTGATCGGTAGTTCCTTTGTGACTAATATTAAAATCTTGCCCTCAGCTCATTAGCCTTATTTGTGCTAAGTCAGCATATTAGGTTCAAACAACTCAGTTAATGGAAGACAGAAGTGATTAGCATTATCTTCATTTTTAAAGAAAGTAAAGAATATACATAGGCTTCCAACAGCATCCTTGATTTCTATGGGCAAATGTATTTATATGGACGCTAATATCTCCTGGGTCTAGGCTAATTTTTTGAAGCTATTTTATTACAAGTCCATGCTGATTCACGTACCTATTTCTGTATAGGACAATTCAGAATGTCATTTCTTAGGGTTTTCACCGCACTTTAAAGTTACTGGTGATGGAAAGTCTGGAAGTCTGGATGCCTGTGGTTCTGCAGATGGGGTGAACCAGGGAGGAGGACATGTGAAAAAGGCATGAAACGTGCAAGTAGTGAGGAAATACATGTGCAATGCCGTCTAAGTGAGACGTTTTTTCAAAGTTGATTCAATGTATGGATTTGAAAAAAAAAAGATAAAAAGAGGTAACAAAAAAAAGGGGCTACCAATGTGGAAGTGTGTCCTTACAAAGGAAAAGACTGAACACAGAGGAATGGTTTTGTGTGGGGACCAAAGGCCCACACCTGGCTCAGGCGTCTTAGAGGGACCCACCTGTGCTACTGTTACAAAAGGGAGAGAAGATCACGGAGAAAAGTTCAAGTGTTACACTATTCAGAGAACACAGCAGGACAGTCAGGTCACGCTCTGACTCCCTTCAGTGTGGGACGGCCATGCACGGTGTGTACTTCTCTGCCCTGCACAAGGCCCAGACACTCCTGTGTTGCTGTTGGGGTGACCTTGGCAGTTCCCTCACGTCCTCTTTCTATTGAGTGTTTCTCATTATCTCCAAATACTACTGTGCCTCAGGCCTCCTATGCAGGAAGGACCCCAGACAGCAAATACCCAGGACCCAGCTCTCTGGAGTGAGATGTATGTATACTGATTTGGAAGAAACAGGAGTGAGATGACTAAGAAGCCTCTCACCCTGCCACCCACAACCATGAAAGAAAAAGCAGAAAAGGGCGGTGAGGGGACAAGTGCCCAGGAGTCACAATCCAGGCTCAATGTTTCTTCTACCTGGTGGGAGAAGGCCTTGCTTCCACTCACTCCACTGTGGCCTGTGGCAGGCCACAGGCTGCTTGTCTGGCTCCCACCCAGCTGGGAGTCCACGCATAGTTGACCTCCCACATTGTGTTTTAGGATCCCAGGAGTTCAGGGCCTTCTTCCTCTCCAAAGAGACATTTGAAGGGACTCACAGGTCTTTGGAAATGTGCTCTATGTTCTCCTTAACCTGGTCACCCTGCTGTGCAACAGATGTCAGTGTTTCTTCATCTTGTCTGAAACTTTGTTCCCTGCCACAACACCCCCCCATCCCTCCCTGTGCCGCCCATCCCCCCGTGTCACAAACTTCCTATGAGGTCAGCTTTTCAGAGGCAACACATCAGTGACAGCATGCTGCATCTGCCTGCAGGGATGGGGGTGGTAGCTTTCCACACACACCTGAACTTCACCTTGTTCCCCATACATGTACACACAGTCAAAGATACAGTTTCAATCTCTTTATTGAAAATCCAATAGGTAAGAAAAGGAGGAAGCGTGGGTTGGCCACCCCCCACTCGCCTCCTGGTCTTGGCCTCAAGTCTCCTGGCTGGTCGCCGGCACCACCTTGCTGTGCTTCTTTCGGGCCAGCGGGAGGCAGAACACTCTGCGGAAGAAGTTCCTCATCCTCCTACCACACCCCCGCCGGCCCTGGCCCACTTCAGTGGGTTCATCGTCCTCTACTACCTGCCCAGCTGGAAGGGAGTGGTCTTGTCTGGGACTTCCCTCAGGTCCTGTGTCTCCTCCTCGGCCTCCCCTAAGGCAGCTGGTGCTGGAGGGTGAGGATACTGGACCAGGCTGGGGGGCACACGTGGGAGTGGGAATAGGTGGAGTGGAGGTCTCTCGTGAGGTGTTGGTCTCTGGTGGGGTGTCCCCCTCCAGTGGGGTGGCGGCCTCAGGTGGGGTGGCGGCCTCTGTTTGGGTGGCAGCCTCTGTTTGGGTGGCAGCCTCCATTTGTGTGGTGGCCTCCGGTGGGTTGTTCCCATGTGGCGGGGTGGTGGCCTTCAGTGGGGTAGCAGCCTCTGGTGGGGTGTCAGCCTCTGGTGGGGTGGCAGCCTCCAATGGGATAGCAGCCTCCAGTGGGGTGGCAGCCTCCAGTGGGGTGGCAGCCTGAGGTGGGGTGGCAGCCTCCAGTGGGGTGGCGGCTTCCAGTGGGGTGGTGGCCTCCAATGGGGTGGCGGCCTCCAATGGGGTAGCAGCCTCCAGTGGGGTGG
>NW_003852406.1:29650060-29706433 GCF_000181295.1 Otolemur garnettii
CAGGTGTTCTATAGGTGCCTCTTAGGATCGATCTTTCCAGTTCATTGAGGTCCTGTCCTATAAATGGGAGGCACCTGGTTGCCATTGAATAGAGGATGATCCCAAGGCTCCAGATTTCTGCCTCTGGTCCCTTGTAGTTCTGGTCTAGGAAAACTTCAGGGGCCAGATAATGGGGGGTCCCACAAATGTCTGAGAATGTCTCACCTTCTCTGAAGGTTGCAGCACTGCCAAAGTCAGCGAGTTTCACATTGTTGTGTGAATCCAACAAAATGTTGTCAAGTTTCAGGTCCCTGTGCACGATGCCCTTTTGGTGGAGGTACTCCATGGCTTTCAGTAGCTGCAAGAACATGGCTCGAGCCTCCCCCTCCTCCATCTTACCAGATGTCATTATTCTGTTACACAGGTCACCACCACCTGCATGTTCCATTATTAGGTAGGTATTTTCCTTACCCTCTATGACCTCCAGCAGCTTGATGATATTGGGATGGTCCAGTCTCTTCATGATGTCGGGCTCTACAGACACAGGCATGAGGCCAGCCATACGGCGTTTGTTGATGATCTTCACTGCCACCTGAGTGCCAGTTCGACGGTGCCGGGCCAGCTTCACCTCAGCGAAGCTGCCCTGGCCAATGGTCTTTAAGAACTCATAGTCCTGGAGGACCTCCTTGTCCAGAGACACAGAGGCCACCCCAGGCTCCATGGGGAGCCTGACTACTCTACCACTACGCTAGATAAGCTACACTAAATAACTAATCAACAACAACAACTAATACTATGCTAAGAATACTAACAAACTATACTAACTGGGGCACTAAATAGGCTAACACTACTAATGAAATCTAACTAGGATAAAAATATGTGAACTTATGCTAACAAAACAAATAACACTACACTAAGAATACTATGTACACTATGCTAAACTACTCACTGGGATAACTGCAAGCACTACGATCAAGGAAACACGCTATCTGAGGTCAAGTCCGCAGGTCACCGAAAGAAGCTTCCTGGGCTGTAACGACCAAAGACCCTGGTCCAGACAGGGGCTTATATAGGTTTTTGCCTCAGTGGTCCTCTATGAGGTCAGAGGCTCAGAGAAATGGACCAATCAGGGCTGGGGATAACACAGGGTGGGGTGATAGGTTTTAGCCTCAATGGCTCTCTATGAGGTCAGAGGCTCAGAGAAATGAACCAATCACGGCTGGGGAATAACACAGGGTGGATTTTTTATTTTTCCTTATATAAGCACAAAAACTTTTTCCTCTTGAAAGAGACACAAATGCTTCTAATTTACATGGGTTATAGAGATTGATATTTGATTTCTTAGAAATTAAAACCTGTACGTTTCCATGGCCTTCTCACTTATAGTTTGAAAACGTATAATAACTTTAGGTTTTTAGAGACCTCATCGTGTCTCTATGGGAAGTATTCAACTTCTTTTTCTTTAAATTTGAATTATTGTTGGAAGGATGCTACAAATAGTTGCCATCATGATACTATACAGAAATGTTCTGGGGTGTGTGATACACAATAAGGTCCCTTATTAACATCTAGTGAGTTGCTATGAAGATGACTCTCATCTTCATTTTCCACATAATTGACATAAAATTTGTCATCAAAAACCTTGGAGTCTGGATATCAGTGGGCTAAAATATTCAAAGTCATGGGGAAAAAATGGTCTGTCTATGAAGAGTCCAATATCCAAGAAACTGTTTCAAAAATGAGGAAGAAATTAAGACATTTGTCAGATATCCAAAAGGTGAGCACCAGCAGCCCTGCCCTACAGTGGAAGGAGTCCTTCTGGTTGGAAAGAAAGGACACTAGACAGGAACTCAAAGCTTGATGAAGAAATAAAGATGTCTGGTAAAGGCAAATACATGAACAATTATAAAGCCTAGTACTATTTTTGTCTTGTGCTTGATTTAAGAGACTAACATATCAAAAAAGTCTATTATGAGTAGATGTTTTGGACACATATAATCTGGAGACACCAATAACTGAAAGAGCAATTAGGTAAGAACATTTTCTTTCTTTCTTTTTTTTTTTTTTAGAGACAGAGTCTCATTTTATTGCCTTGGTAGAGTGCTGTGGCGTCACAGCTCACAGCAACATCCAACTCCTGGGCCTCGGCGATTCTCTTGCCTCAGCCTCCTGAGTACCTGGGACCACAGGTGTCCACCACGACAGCCAGCTATTTTTTGTTGCAGTTTGGCTGGGGCCAGGTTTGAACCCGCCACCCTCGGTATATGGGGCCGGCGCCCTACTCACTGAGCCACAGGTGCCGCCCTAGGTAAGAGAAAGAAATAAAAGGCACTCAAATTGAAAAGGCAGGTGTAAAGTGATCAGTTTGCAAATGGCGCGATCTCATATGTAGAAAACACTTAAGATTCCACAAAAGAAGTGTAACAACCAAAGCAAACTTAGGAAAGGTTCAGGTAGATGGAATCTCAAGGGACCCCAAATAAAACAATCTAGAAAAAGGATAAACATGGAGGTCTGACACTTCCTGTTTTCAAAGCTCGTTTTTGAAAGCTCTTGAGTTCAAAACAGGGTGGTACTGGCATGGGCAGACTTAAAGAGCAATGGAAGAGAACTCTGAGCCCAGAAATAAACCTGCTCCTGGATGGTTAAATGATTTTACAAGGGTGCCATGAGCGCCCAAGTGGGGAAAGGACAGTCTCTTCAGCAAATGGTACTGGGATCCACATGCAGGAGAATGAAGATGGACCCTGACATGACACCATACACAAGAATGAAGTCATAGTGAATTGAGGACTTAAATGTTGAGGGCGTAACTACGAAATTCCCAAAAGAAAGCATAGGAGGAAAGCTTGAGGGCAATTGAATTGGCGCTGACTTTTTTTCCTATAATACCAAATTCCCTGGTGCGAATTATTCATTTGCTCTGATGAATTCATAAGAAAACCCCAATTGGTCAGAATAGCTTTTGGCGTGCCTCCCTCTGTGACTTTCTGGCTGAAATCAGGAACTGATATAGAGCTGTCGAGCTTCCCCCGCAGGGGACAATGGGTGCTGACATCCACGTGTTCACATGGAACAGTGCTTGACAGGGGTGGCGGGGCACTGACCTGCCTGGCTATCCTGACCAAGGCATGAATGTGGGCTCCAAGGGCTTCAAAATGTTTCCACAGGGGTTAGGACAGAGGGGCGTGTCTGGTCCACCCAGTCCCTTCAGAATCCCAATAGAGAGTAGGGATTCTGGGACAGTGGCCTTTGGTGTGTTAAATTCCAGGGACTCCTGAGCCTGGGCTCTGGGGTGGATTCTGCCCCTTGTCTGTTGTCTGTGAGTCCCTCTTCCCATCTGAGGAGGGAGGTGGCCATGGGGTGTATAGCTTGGAGCACACGGGCTCAGCTCCACAACAGCCCTGAGTCTACATTCTGGTCTGATATATAGCAGTTCTGTGCTCTGGCTCATTTAACTTCTCTGGGCTTCATGGTCCCAACCTGTAAAACGGGGCTGAGACATCAGCTACCTCATAGGCTGTGGGAGGATTACTGAGCTAATAAACGGAGTGGGTGTAGAAAGGAGCCTGGGAGGTAGTGAGCACTCTGTGAGAGTCAGTCAGTAAACCTTGAGGACAAAGACGTGGGCCTCCTCCCAAGGGTAGTTGTGGAGGCTTCTCACAAGGGCTGCCACACAGCAGGCTGGTGAATGGACCTGCTCTTCCTGTGTCTGAACTCTGCTTGGTACACAAGAGGCCCAGAGGGGGTGAGCCGGTGGGAGTTTCTGCTCCTGGGGGAGCCCCCAGGCCCCCAGCTGGGCCAGGCAGCCCTCATATTTCCTGCCACCCAGAGTCAGGCAGTGCTGGTCCCTATTGTGTGTTACGTTGGACCTCTCATCTCTGCACCTGTATCCCTGGTTGTAAAGCCTGATACAGAGCAGACCCCAACCAAGGGTGGTTTTGTTTAGGGTGAATGAGAGAGCAAATGTGCTCAGGGTCACCGAGCAGGGATGAAACCAAGGCCTCCTGACCCCCAGAAGAAACTCAGCAACTCCTTGCAGGTGTCTACTGTGAGCAGAGGCCCCTCCCTCCTCCTCCTGCCCTGCCATCCGGTTTTGGAGCACATGTCTGTGAGTCCTCCCTGTCTCTGCTCTAGGCCAGGAGATGCCCCAGAGCAGAAAACACAGAAACCTTTGTCCCATGACCTGACACTCAGGCAGAGAGACAGAGGGAGGTAGGAAGACAGGCCACAAACTGGTGATAGAAATCTGAGCTAGGCCAGCAGGCGTTTTTGGCAACACCCTGCCACACCTTCAGAGAGATGGAGCTTTTCAGCAGGACCCTGGAGAGGGGGGGTTTTAGGGCCCTTCCTGGCTGCTTGGCTGAAGCAGCAGAGGCCAAGCTTGAGCTCACTTTTGCTATCTGGGATGTAAGGGTCAGAAAAAGGTAGATGTGTCCCTTAGCATGGTGGCTTCCTGATTGGACAAATATAAGGATGAGTTAAATCAATTTACAGGGAGCAAACCCCAAAATGACCAGGCCTTAACCAATAGAGAAGTTTGTCTGTCATGTGTGACATTTCATACAGGAGTAGTTTGGCTGCTCCTTATTCATAAGGGATCTGTCTTTCTATGTCATCATGCTATTATGTGGCTTACATCCTTTAGGAGACTCATGTTCTAAAATGCTTGCTGGAGTTCCAGCTGTCACATCTGCTTCCCCATAGCCTTAAAGGGGAAGAACTCACATTTCAGCTCACCTAGTTTTTTGTTATTAGCCTTGCCAGAAGCTTAGAACAATTTCTGTCTATATCTCACTGATCAGAAGTTTTACCATTAGCCACACCTAGAGGCAAGATAAGCTGGGAAATTTTTTTCCTGGACAATTTATTATCCTAAAGAAATGTGTGGGTTTTTCTGTTTTTTTTGTTTTTTTTTTAGGAAGAGGAGTGTGCTGAAACTTGGAGGGCAGCTAACAGCCATTGCTGCCACCTGTATTTGCTGGTCCATGTGTCAATTCACTCTGCAGCCGGTCCTGACCACTGCTCATTGTGAGCTCACTGCTTTCCTTCAAGCCTGCACAGACATTTGTGAGGTCAGAACTAGAGGCTTAGGCTTAAGGCTCCAGTGGCAGGGTGCATAGCAGATCTATCTGACTCCGGGATCTGTGCTTCTTTGTTCCAAGGCACATCCATCAACCCCCTACAGGCAAAAAGTTGAGTTGGTGCCCTCCCACAAATCTTAGCTCCTCATGGAATCTTCCTCAGGGCTTGTTAACGCTGATAACACACCTCATTTTGGCAGATTCAGTTTTTGGTTATATATATTTTTTATTTCTGACTAATGTGAGAGTTTACATTTGTTAAGTAAAGTCCCTGTTGTAGTTGGGTCCTGTACCCAGGAGGTGTGCCGTGCATTCTTACATTGTGCCCATTCAGTGGGACACACCATTCTCTCCTTCTCCTCTGTAAAGTCCCTGTTGTAGTTGTGTCCTGTACCCGGGACATGAGCCATCCATTCTTACATTGTGCGTTCAGTGGGACACACCAATCTCTCCTTCTCATCTTTCCCTGTTCTGCTCCCCTCAACTTGAATTCTTGTCTTGTGTGGGTATTAGATCATCTGCTGGCTTCATGTTAGCATTAAGTATATTGGATACTTGCTTTTCCATTCTTGCCATACATTACTAAAAAGAGTGTGTTTCAATTTTATTCAGGTTAATACAAGAGATGTAAAGTCTCTATCTTTTTTACAGTTGAATAGTATTCCATGGTACACATATACCACACTTGTTAATCCATTCCTAAGCTGGTGGGCATTTAGGTTGTTTCTGCATCTTGGCAATTGTAAATTGAGCTGTGATAGTGAAAATATCCTTACATTAAAATGATGTTTTTTTTCTGGGTAGATGCCTAGTAATGGGATTGTAGGATCAAATGGAAGGTGTATTTTGAGATCTATGAGGATTCTTCATACTTCTTTACAAAGAGACTGTATGAGTTTGCAGTCCCACCAATAGTGTAAAGATGTTCCCTTCTCTCCACGGTGTGCCAACATCTGCAGCTTTGGGCCTTTGTGATGTGGGCTATTCTCATTGGGGTTAGGTGATTTCTCAGGGTGGTTCTGATTTGCGTTTCTCTGATGATTAGGAATGATGAACAGTCTAACAGAGTAGAACAGAAACTTCATAATCAGATCCAAATCCACTTAGAAAGTGACAAAGGTGCCATCCTAAATCAACTGTGTAAGAACTTGGTACCTATTTAGAAAACAGGTAAAGTTAGATTTATGCTTTATATGTTAAATAAACTGCACATTTCAATTGAAATGTTGAAAACGAACCCATACTAGTAGTAGAAAGACAATCGGTAAATTCCTCTTTAATCTTAGTGTAGGGAAAACTTTCTAATTATGACTCAAAATTCAAAGGCAACAATAGAAAATTTTGATAATCCTGACTATGTAAAAAGTTCTTAGCTTGCAAAAATTAATAGAAATAAAGATATAGTAGATATAGGAAGAAAATATTCATAGCTATACTGTAGGTCATATATCTAATACATAAAAACTTCTAGACATTTAGAAGCAAGAGTAAAAACCTAATAGGAAAATTAAAAAAGACATAAACAGAATTAAAAGAGAGATAAAAATGGTTCTCAAATATATGGAAAATACTCAAATTATCTAATTAGATAAGTGAAAATGAAAACAACAACACTGAGATATTATATTTTGCCAGACTGGCAAAAATGAGAAAATATGATAACACATTTCTCTTGGTGAGGTTGTGGAGAAACAGGCAGTTTTCATACATGGCTGGTGAGAATGCAGGTTGGTACATCCCTGATGGAGGTAAAATTGGCAATCCCAATCCAATACAGATTGACCTTTCAAGGTGAAGATCCTACTTCTATTCTAGGATATGACTCTGAAGATACATTTCTGACAATAAGAGCATACACATGTACAAGGTTGTTTGGTGCAAAGATATTTTTCAATTACAAAGTATTCAAACAACTTAAATTCTCACACATAACAGAGTGGTTGAATAAATCTACCCAATGAAGTATTATACAGCAACACACAAAAATGAGGACAACTTCTATGAACTGACATGGAGTGATTTCCAGGGCACACTATTGACTGAAAACAGGAAGCTTATAAACAACAAGATTATAAACTAGGCATGCTACCCTCATGTGTTACAGAAAGGAATATGCAAAAACACACATGCATGTGCTCACATGAGCAAAATAAATCAGGAAGGATGAACTACAAACTGAAGAGATGGGTGACCTGCCGGGAGTAAGTGGTAAAGGGGTGGAGAGGCCGGAGGATTGGGAGTGGTGCAGCACGGGTGAGGATAAAGTGACGCTGTCCTGACTATGCTGTAGATAGTAGAACTATAGTAATGCTTCATATAACCTTCGGTTCATTGACCTTTCATATCTCCCCAAATTCAACAATTAGAACCAACAAGAATGTAGGAGGAACACAAAACAGGATACAGCACCAAATGAATTACATGAGTGGGAAGATAAGAAGAACACACACAAGTAAGTTCTCAAAACAATAACTTGATGAGATACTCTCAGGCTAAAGACAAAAACAAATGTACATGCTATGATAATCTAGTTAGGGAATGTGTTTCCTACAGAGGGATTGCTTAGGAATTGCAAAGCTCTGTGTGGACAGTTGGTCCTTGGTGTCCACAGATTCCACATTTGTGGATTCAACCAACCACAGGTTGAAAATATTTGAAAGACAAAAAAAATAACAATAAAAACAATACAAATAAAATATATAGTGCAGCCACCATCTACATAGCATTAACATTATATTAGGTATTACAAGTAATCTAGAGATAATTGAAAGGATGTGCATAGGTCATTTGCAAGTATGATGCAATTTTATGTAACGGACTTGAGCAACCATGGATTTGAGTATCCACCGGGGGTGCCGGAACCAATCCCGCATGGATAGGGAGATAGGGAGGGACACTATATTAGAGTTGAAATCAGAAATATCAGTATAAACTCATAGTTTTTACTCTATTTACAGATGATGCAGAAATGTGGGTTGAACGTGTTAACGTGTGGGTTAGTTTCCATGTAGGAACAGCCTAACTGTGCCCTCCAGGAGACGTAGAAGCAGTAGCACCCCAGGAGCAGAGAGGACATGCAGTGCCCAGACCTTGGTTTCTGGGCACCATTCTCCAGTAAAAACAGCCAGGGCTCCTTGGAGAAATGGCTGATTCCAGGGCTTGGTTGGGAAAATACAAGACAAGTCTGAACTATTTTGTAGTGACAGGAAGTAAGGAAATGCTCAAGAGAAGATGGGGCTTGTCAAAAGAACACGGAAATAACTCAAAGGAGATCGCAGGGGTCAAAGCTGGAATAATGTGAGCAGGAAATAAATCATAATATTTAATTACAACCCATAAAGTAAGATAAATTTGGGCCCATATTCTTATAAGTCAATAAAAGATTAAATGTATAAATCGAGAAGGGAGAGCTTTTCCCTTATAGAAGAATTCCAATTACATAGAAGGAAAATGGAAATAGAGAATCACCATTAGACAAACATTCCAAAAATAATTATTGCAGACGAGATCCACTGACTGATATGAAAATGAATGGGTGGAAGTTTGAGGATATTTATAATTTAAAGGTAACCCCCCCCCACCCCCCAGGTACTGAGTAATTTACAAAGAGAGAGAAGTGTAAAAACTTCACAGTGGAGAAACCAGGGAGACACCAATGTAACCAAGTGATTAAGGTAAAAATCACCTGTAAAAGATATCGCCACCTTAACCCCTGCACAGAGAAGGACACAGCACCATTCTGCTGCATGTGATATGCATGAACTCGGCCCAGTTATGAGAACATATCAGACAAACCTAAATAACACTCTTCAAAAGTGTCAGGAAATAAACAGAGAAAGATTCAAGAAACTGTTGCAACAGAAGCCTACAGAGAAATAGAAACTCAATGCAATGTGAGATCCTAACAGGATCCCCAAACACATAAAAGTCATTAATGTGTCTTCTCCAGAAAAGTCTTAGTGGGGGAAAAAAAAAAGACATTAATGAAAAAAACTGGTAAACGTCAAATGAGGTGTGTAGTTAGTGTGTCAATATCTTGCATCTGACACTTCTAATGTGGTTATATTATGCTGTTAATGTGATGGGAGCTGGGGAAGGAAGAGCAGGGAACTCTCTGCACTGTTTTTGCAACTTTTCTATGAGTCTAATTATTTCAAAATGAATAAGTAAAAAAGGTCAATGGTACATGTCTAAATGTCCCCAAGTTTTATTTAGCTGTTTGTTTGTTTCGTAATTATTGTTAACTAAGTGCACCGGGATATCTAAGCCAAAAAGTCAAAAGACTGTTGGAACCTTGGGGATTACATTCTTAGCAGTCCCTTCAGTGATAAATCTGAGTCTAAGTTACAGGAGATAACATCCACATCCCTACTGCATATTAGTCAGCTAGGGCTGCCAGAACAGAATGCCACAGATTAGGTGGCTCGAGCAATAGTTCTGGAGGCTGAAGGTCTGAGACGCAGGTGCTGGGAGAGGTGGTTTCTGGTGGAGCCTCTCTTCTGCCTGTGAGGGCTGCCTTCTCACTTTGTTCTCACATGGCAAGTCCTCTGTGTGTGCCCAGGGAAGAAGAGGGCTCTCTCGTGCCTGTACCTTTTCTCAGAAGGACGTAAGTCTTATTGTATTAGGAAAGATTCACCCAAACACCTGTGTTTGAAAGCAGAAAGGGTTTTATTTCAGCCAGCGGAGCAGCGGAAGACTACAGTCCAAAATAGCCGAGCTCCTCAGCCTGCCTGGTCCCTGATCCTTTACAGGGTTTGCAGAAAGTCAGATAAAGGAATTATGATATTGTCCCTCACTGGAGGTTTCAAAGCATGGGCAGGATTTACAGAAACAGAAACAAGAGTTAGTTTCAAGGTTCCAGGAAGCTAAGTTTTTACAAATTCTTTTTTTTTTTTTTTTGAGACAGAGCCTCAAGCCTCAAGCCTCTACTCGCCCTGGGTAGAGCGCTGTGGCATCACAGCTCACAGCAACCTCCAACTCCTGGGCTCAAGCAAGTCTCCTGCCTCCACCTCCCAAGTAGCTGGGACCACAGGCGTCCACCACAAATGCCCGGCTATTTTTTGGTTGCAGCAATCATTGCTGTTTGGAGGGACAGGCTGGATTCGACCCTTCACCTTAGGTGTATGTGGCTGGCGCCTTAGCCACTTGAGCCACAGACGCTGAGCTTACAAATTCTTAAGAGCTGAGCCACCATGGGGGAGGACTTGAGTTTTCTCGAGAAGCCTTTGTTCTTCCAGATTAGAGCATACTTTTCCCAGATATCCTCTCTCAATTCTAAATATTTATACACCCAATTAAAATGCTCCTGGATTCTTGAGGCAGACCTTGCTTACTCTGAGCAATATGACATCCTATAACACCATAATAACAGGGGACTTTAACTCCCCTCTCTCAGAGCTGGACAGATCCTCTAAGCAGAAATTAAACAAAGATATTAGAGATTTAAATGATTTAAATTAGAACAATTGCTTGATAGGCGTATATAGAACACTCCATCCCAAAGATAAAGAATATACATTCTTCTCATCATCCCATGGAACATTCTCTAAAATTGTTCATATCCTAGTACACGAAACAAATCTTAACAGAATCATAAGAATTGAAATTTTACCTTGCATCTTCTCAGACCATAAGGCACTAAAAGTGGAACTCAACTCCAACAAAAATGTTCAACCTCACACAAAGGCATGGAAGTTAAACAAGAAATAAGAAAAGAAATCATTAACTTCCTTAAGTATAACAATAATGAAGACACAAGCTACCAAAACCTATGGGATACAGCAAAAGCAGTTTTGAGAGGAAAATTTATCACTTTAGAAGCCTACATTGGAAAAACAGAAAGAGAGCGTATCAACAAACTCATAAGCCATCTGATGGAATTGGAAAAAGAAGAACAATCTAAGCCAAAACCCAGCAGAAGAAAAGAAATATGCAAAATTAAATTAGAGCTCAATGAAACTGAAAAGAAAAGAATCATTTAGAAAATTAATGAAACAAAGAGTTGGTTGTTTGAAAAAATATATAAAATAGATAAGCTTTTGGCCAGACTAACTAGAAATAAAAAAGTAAAATCTCTAGAAATGGATCAATATTTGGAATCATGCCCTCTAGACTTAGCCCACATGAAATAGATCTCCTGAACAGCCAATTTCAAGCACTGAGATCAAAGAAACAATAAAAAATCTCCCAACAAAAAAAAAATGCCCTGGTCCGGATGGCTTCACATTAGAATTATATCAAATCTTTAAAGAAGAGCTTATTCCTATACTGCAGAAATTATTCCAAAAGATTGAGAAGGAAGGAATCTTCCCCCAACACGTTCTATGAAGCAAACATCACCCTGATACCAAAATCCGGAAAAGACCCAACTAAAAAGGAGAATTTCAGACCAATTTCACTAATGAATAGAGATGCAAAAATTATCAACAAAATCTTAGCTAATAGATTGCAGCTTATCATCAAAAAAGTCATACATCATGATCAAGTAGGTTTCATCCCAGGGATGCAAGGCTGGTTTAATATACGCAAGTCTATAAATGTTATTCACTGTATCAATAGAAGTAAAACAAAAGACCATGTGATCCTCTCAATAGATGCAGAGAAAGCATTTGACAAAATCCAGCATCCTTTTCTAATTAGAACACTGAGGAGTATAGGCATAGGTGGCACATTCCTTAAACTGATCACAGCTATCTATGACAAACCCACAACTAATATTTTACTGAAAGGAGTAAAACTGAAAGCTTTTCCTCTTAGAACTGGAACCAGACAAGGCTGTCCTCTGTCACCATTACTATTCAACATAGTGCTGGAAGTTCTAGCCAATACAATCAGGCAAGACAAGGAAATAAAGGGCGTCCGAATGGGAGCAGAGGAGGCCAAACTCTCCCTTTTTGCTATTTTCCTTTTTTTTTTTTTTTTGGTTTGGTTTTTTTGTTTTGTTTTGTTTTTTCTGGCCAGGGCTAGGTTTGAACCCACCACCTCTGGCCTATGGGGCTGTACCCTTTTGAGCCAGAGGCACCGCCCTTGTTTTCCTTTTTTTAAGCACCCAACACTCTTGTTCCCCACACCATTATCTTTGAAGCTGCCCTTGCAGTTGGGATATTTTGGAACATGCAACATCTGTTTTCGCTTCTTGAATCTGAACAGAGTCTCTCTGAACCCACTCCGCGGCTGGTTTTAGCTTCCAGTCAGAAGACTCTGTTCCCTGGGTTACCATCCCCATGACTCAAGAATTAAAGATGCCAAGACGTGGAAAAGTGACCCTTCTCTCAACTTCTGTGCCTCTCACAGTCCTCTTTACTAAATTTATTCCTGTAATTTTGTTCTGAGTGTTCATGTCCTTTGTCTCTTTGAATTTAAGTATATTGATTTATTGAATTGCAAATAGACAAGTCCCATTAGGCAAGATTCTTATGTTTCCTAGATCAGCCCATTACTCCATCCAACCCCAAATTAGCATGCCATTTGTCCCCTTGTTTCTGAACCCTCTTCACTTAATAGTCTCATAAACATCCAGCTATTCCAAAAAGGGCTCAAACTTTTCTCACTTCCATTTTTAGTTGATTCATTGATATCCAAGTAATCGATTTGTCTCAAAGAGTCATTTGTGCCCTTAAAGGGAATTGTGCCCTTAAATTTATTTTTAGGTTTCTGCTGGTTAGTACATCTCCCTCTGTCCCTCGCATATCCCTACAAATGGCTGTGGGTTTCAGTCTTAGCCTAAAATCTAGGTCAGAAATTTGATTTTATCTGAATAAGACAGATAATGTGAGAAATTTCTTTTTAATTTACTGACATTTTTCTCACATTTCTCATACATTAGAATGACTCTCCTGGTCACAAATATGTGTGTAAGCAGAGGAAAATTGGGCTCTAAATATAAAATCTTAAAATAGCTTTGGATCATAAGATTTTCTACCACCATCCTCACTGTTATTACCTTTTTAGTAAAGTATATCTACTGTGGTTTGTTTGTGTCCCCTCCAAAATTCATGATGGAATTTAAACACCAATGTGACAGTATTAAGAGGTGGGGCCTTTAGGAGGTTTTTAAGTCATGGGGGTGGAGCCCTTGTGAATGGGATTAACGACTTTATGAAAGGGCACCATTCCTTCTACCGTGTGAAGACGCATGTCCCCCTCCCCCCCAAGGACTCAGTGTTCAAAGTACCATGTTGGAATCAGACCAACAATGAGCCTGCTAGCACCTTGAGCTTGGGCTTCCCAGTCTCCAGAACTGTGAAAAATGAGCTTGTTTTTTTATCAATTACCCAGTCTTGGGTATTTTGTTATAGCAAACAAAATGGTCTAAGATAAAATCTTACATAAAAATTACAGATACATACCTTAAGTGACAACTCTGTATTTTTACATATGTACACATCTATGTAACCACCGCTGAGCTCAAGCTATCGAATGTTTCCCTCACCCCAGAAGGCTCCCTCATGCCCCCTTTCAGATACTATCCCCCTCAAAGTCAACCACTATACTGACCCTTATCACCAGAGGTCAGTTTCGCCTGTTATTGAACTTTATGTAAGGTTCAGACAGTATCTGCTCTTTTGTGGCTGGTTTCTTCCATGCAACATAATCCGGTGAGACTTAGCTCTTTAGGGTACTGGCAGTTGTTTATTTTTCATGTTGTGTAGTTTTCCATATTTTATTATCCTTCTAATTTTATGTCTAACTCAATACCTTGTGGGGGTCTATTGGTCCTTTTGGCTAGACTGATATTACAAATTATTCATATCAATGGAGCTTAGGAAGGTTTTAGAAGACAAAAGCCTCACTTCCCCATCTTAAACCATTTCCTTGCCACGGGTGCTTCACTCACTCTTCTCTGTGTGGTACTTTTCCCTCACAAACCTGATGAAAAATTAAGGAACTGAAGTGTTCCTCATCATGTCATCAGCTTAGGGATGCTTGTCATCTAGATAACGAGGTAGATATTTATAAACTGAAATGTTAAAATAACAATAGCAAACACTTAGCACTTACTGCTGTTCAAAGCGCTTTACATATGTTATTATATTTCCCTCAAAACATCTCTGAAATAGACACCATTTTTGTCACCCCTACATTTCAGAGGAGGAAATCAGGCACAGGGAGGCCCAGTAAATTTTCTAAGATGGTGGAGGCAGGATTTGAACCTGTGTGTTCTGGTTTTCAAGCCTGTACACTTCCCCATCTCACCATATTGTATAGCACGAGACTTTATGTAGTTATCTTCTTCTGTTAGCCTGGCAGAATTTTCTGAATAATTCAAATCTTATGAATTTGTTTCAAAGAATACAACTAAATTGAAATGGAAGATTTAATATAGAATGTGTGGCATTCATGAATAAATTATAGGACTCTCTGGTTTTACTAATACTTATTTGCTTATCTTGTGACATTTGCCACCCAGGGTTATAATGTGCAAGCCTCATTTTCCTTCTGTTCAATAAAAGGAGATGGGCTCAGGGACAGAGGCATAAATTTATCAAAATGTCATCTGGGTGACTGGAGCTCGGTTGTGAGATTGTGGTTGAGGTGTTGCATGCCACTTTTTGTCACCAATGCTATTGAACAGGGTTGCAAGTGAACCTTGGCAATTAACATATGTGATCAACAATTTTCTTATAAAAATTGTCAGGGTTCTAGATGTAGTTATCTTCAAGTTTTATTCCGCTGCTAAAGTTATGTATTTTCTTTTTAGATGAACCACTTAATTTTGGCTCAATTGTTTTTTAATTAGATATTTCTCTACCTCTTTATGCTGTGTTTTATCTCTCTTGATGCCCAGCTCCAAGTTTTTTCTTCGACTTGTAAGAAAAAGAGATTTTCTGTCTCCTTCTCTTCTGCCCCCTCCTCTCTTCCCCCCTCTTCCTTAGAAACAGGGTCCCACTATTTGTTGTCCAGGCTTGTTTCAAACTCCTCCACTCAAGGGATCCTCCCACCTCAGCCTTCCAGCTAGCTAGGACTACAGGTGCAGACTACCATGGCTGGCTAATTTTCTATCTCTCTTTAACCCTCCCTCGTGTGTAAGTATACACACAAATATACATGCCTGTAGACAGACACACACATGTATAATACAAAGAGACATGCACACAATACCTGCACATACTTGCAGATATATATTCATGCACACAGACACCCACTAACACACACCCTGCTTCCCTGTCCTCAGGACTCAGGGTTCTCAGAGAGCGGAAAGAATGTTGCATCCTGAGTCAAGGATCAGCTGCGCAGTGCTACCCAAACGTCTTCCCTTTGGGGATCTCAGTTTCTTCATAGGTGCACTGGTAATAATAATTTCATCTTTACCTTTCCATTCTGGTTATTCTTTCTGAAGATAAAACAGAAAGGATAATGTTGTGCCCAGGAATTCCACAAAGACCACACTGTCAAGCCAAATTTACAGCAGAGCCCTTTTATTGAAGAGCCAGCTGGGGACTGCCTCAGTGTGCCAACATGGGGTTTCTGAGAGCAGCCCCGAGTGCTTAAAGGGTCGGGTTTTTAAGGCTTGGTCTGCATCCTGGTTGGCACTCAGGCTGTCCAGGTGCATCCGGGTAGGTAGCAAGCAAGCAGAATTTTGTAGTTAGTTAGCCATAAACATTAAAACATCTTTGTTTTAATATTTCCCCCTATCTTAGTCTCAGTATTTTCTGCACCTGGAATTGTTTAAAAGTCAGTCTGGGATGGCGCCTGTGGCTCAAAGCAGTAGGGCACAAGCCCCATATGCCAGAGGTGGCGGGTTCAAACCCAGCCCTGGTCAAAAACTGCAAAAAAGAAAAAAAAAAAGTCAGTCTGGGAATAGTTGGTACTTCCTGGTTTGCTTCCCAGGGAGTTAGCCAAGCAAGAAACTGAGAATAAACTAGAAGCAAGAAATCGGTTAGTACTTTTTTATCTTGGGAGTGAACTAGACTTATTTCATTTCATTTAAAAGCTTGCAGTCCGGAAATTTGGTAGGAGTTAACTGCTATTTTTCCGCTATAGCCTAGGCCTGACACCTTTCTGTCTTACCCTAGGCTCACTAAGCCTATCAATAAGAGAATGATTACAAGTTGTATAGTAAAAAATTTATGGCTTGGCACCTGTAGCACAGTGGTTACAGCGCCAGCCACATACACCAAGGCTGGCAGGTTTGAACCCAGCCCAGGCCTGCTAAAAAAACAACAATGATAACTTCAACAAAAATTAGCAGGGTGTTGTGGAAGGTGCCTGTAGTCCCAGCTTGGGAGGCTGAGGCAAGAGAATCAAGCCCAAGAGTTGGAGGTTGCTGTGAGCTGTGATGTCACAGTACTCTACTGTGAAGGTGACGTAGTTAGACTTTGTCTCAAAAAAAAAAAAAAAAATTAACTTTGCTTGCAAAGAGGCCTGGCTTTTGTCCTGGGCTCCTGAGAGGTAATCTCTGACATGTGTTGCCTGATAATATCTTTCTTTGCCTGGGGACTTTGGGTCCCAGTGCTTAGTCTAAAAATGAGATTTATGGTGGGGGATAGCCATACCAGAAAAACCAGCTGTGTGATTCAGGGTGGGGGCTATAGGGCACCCCAGAAGGAGTAGAAACTGAGACTAGCCATGGGAATAATCCAACATGCCTATGTGACCAAGTCCTAGTACATCTCTCAACACTGAGGCTTGGGGAACACTGGCTGCTGAGTAGTACACAGCAATGCTGGGCAGTGATGCATTCCCACTGCGGAAGGGGCTGGGGGAGGCAAGAGAAAACAATGGAGGCTCCACAAGTGTGCCTTCCTGGGCTCTGCCTTATGCCTTCGTCCCTAAGTAATTTCAGTCTGTATCCTTTCCCTGAATAAACCATACCTGTGAGCAGAGCAGCTTCAGTCAGTTCTGTGAGTTCTAACCAGTTCTTAGGAGTAAGCAAGCACAGTTGATCCACCACTTGTCTAAAAAAATCTACTTTTAAATCCTTGAACCAAAGAAGTCCAGAGCTGAGAGAGCCCTCACGAATCCCCTGATCCAACAGATTTTAAAGCCAAAGCTGAGAGCATCTACCTCAGGCCAGGCGGAGATTAGGCTCCTTGAGATGGACAGGTGCGGCATTGCTCTGACCCTGGCCTACCAGACCCTGGCTGCAGTGGGATGAGGGCTCACTCAGGGTCACAGCCTCTGGGGACAAGGATGGGGACAGACCAACTTTTCCACTTGTAGGACTCCGGGGACAAGCTCAGCTGGAAAATGGCATGGTAATAGGGAGGAAGTGTCTTTGATTTTCCAAATCATCCCCTCCCCATGCTGTGATCCACAGTAGATCACAGCCTGGACTCGGGGTCATATGTCCAGCTTCCTGGCTTGTTTCCTGGTCTCCAGCTGTGCTCACTTCTTACCTCCGCCCATCACAGATACCAGAGCCATCCTCCCATTATTCTTTTCATTATGTTATTCTCCCCACCCCCTCTTGGCACCTTCCACACTAAAGGAAATGTCTCCACAACCTCAGCCTGGCATTCAAGGCTCTTCCTGATGTGGCCTCACTTCTCAGCACTCCACAGCATCTCCCTTGGCCTCTGCCCCATTGGACTGATTTCTCCTATACACCAGCTGGACTTTCCCACCTTCATACCCTGTGACCTTCCTTTGATTTCTTCCTCCCTCTCCTCAAGTCCAAATGCTATAGATTAAATCATGTCTCCCTGAAACTCACACATTGAAGGCTTAAGCCCCTGTATGATTGTATTTGGAAACAGGGCCTTTGGAAGGTAAGTAAGGTTAAATGAAGACATAAGGGTGGGTCCTAACCTGACAGGATGAGTGGTCTTGTAAGAAGGCACATGTATTAAGGAAAGGCTAGGTGAGTATGAAATAAGAAGGAGGCCTTCTGCAGCCCAAGGAGAGAGTGGTTACCAGAGACTGACCCTGCTGACATCTTTTTTTTGAGACAAAGTCTTACTTTGTTACCCAGGCTAGAATGCCATGATGTCAGCCTAGCTCACAGTGAGAGAGGACACCTGAGAAGGGTGAGGTCTAGGAGAACAGACCACAAGGATATGCCTGCAGGGTCCTCTCTGTGGTGACTCTTTTCTTGGGAATTTGTAGACTTAACTTCCTGGAACTTGGAAATTTCCAAGTTCTGTGAAATCCTGTAGTTCTGTAGGGGCTGGAATAGCATCTCCTGCTTGATTCAAACTGACCAATGAGAAGGGTACCTATGGGTTGGAATTTTTTGACTGTCAATAAAAAGGGAAAGACCAAGCCAGTAGAGGAGCATGGCCATTTGCAATTCTATGCTGTAAGCTCCCCGCCAGTAAATAAAGCCCTTCCCTTCATAAACATGGTGTTGGGGTGCTCTTTCTCTCCGTTGGGCCTTGTCTTCCCACAACAACAGCACCCTCAAACTCCTGGGTTTAAGTAGGAGGGAGGGGGTTTAGAAATGATCTGGTCAAACCAGCATATTAAAGAGGAGAAGCTGAGGCCAAGAGAAAGGAAGGCATCAAGATAGTGGTGGAGGCAGGACCAGATCTTGGAGTTCCTGAGACCAGTGCTGCCCGTGCTACCCTGTTTAATACTACTCCTGGGGCAGCTGGGAAGGCAGTCTGTACTTCTTGGTTCAGACATTCCCAAGAAGATGGGTCAACCCAAGCCCCACAGTCCTTGTGGCAGGCTGCCAGCAGGGCTGGGTTTTTCATGTGGACACTTTCTTGCTATATCCTCACATGGGAGAGAGAGGGAGAGAGAGAGAAAGAGAGAGAAAGAGAGAGAAAGGAAAGGAGGGAGGGAGAAAGGGAGAGGAGAGAGAGAGGAGAGACAGTAGATGGAGGGGAGAGATAAGGAAAGGAGGGAGGGAGGAAAGAAGAGCAAGGGAGGAAAGGGGGAGAGAGAGGAGGAAAGATAGGAGAGAGAAAGGGGAGAAAAGAGGGAGGGAGAGAAGGAGAGTGAGAGGGAGGAAAGGAGTGGGGAACTCACTTGTGTTTCTTCTTATAAGAGCACTCATCCCTGGATGAGGGACGCAAACATTTAGTGCACAGCACCAGGAAGGGTCATTTAGGCCCAGGGGAAGGGCCAGGATGCCAGGAGGGACAAAAGTTTTATAGGCCTGGCCCCCTCCCTTTCCTCTCCTCCCTGCTTTCCCCCTCCTCCTCCTCTTCAGTCTCGGCACTCCACTTCTCCTCTTAGACTTTCTCCACAGAATCAGAGAGATGCCTGAATTGGCCTGGCTCCCCCAACCTGAACAGGTCTGAGTGGGGGCAGCAGGGTCACCTCCGCAGCCCCTCCCAGCCATTCCCCTCTGTGGTTCTGTGCTTGTAACAGAATCTCCAGGCTGGACTTTGACCTTTAATGGTATAAGCACTAAATAAGTTTTGATACTTCTCCCAAGGAGGAAAATTCAAAATAAAAACAAAATTGTAAACCATACGACATACAACCAACATTTTATGTATGCTGAAAGTAAAATGGCTTC
Organism: Otolemur garnettii; assembly: GCF_000181295.1. NCBI lineage: Eukaryota > Metazoa > Chordata > Mammalia > Primates > Galagidae > Otolemur > Otolemur garnettii. Next base: position 29,669,534 of record NW_003852406.1, read on the forward strand.
TCCCCAGAATTTTCCAGTTGCCAAAGTCTGAATAAATACTGAGAAGCTGAACCTCTTTTACTTTCTTTTCTCTTTGGAGGGATGTCCTAGTTTTACAGTTACCCTAACTTCATTTCACCTATTTATTGGGTCACCCAGCCCTATGGACCTTTGGGCCTCAAGCCCCTTGGACCCACATGCATCCTAGGGGATGGGAAAGGCCACTGAGGCCTCAAGGGTCCCTCCTGTGGCAGGGGGCATGCTGGTTTCTCTCCCCCCACACCCACAATGGCTCAGCAGGTTCATCCATGGGAGGAAAAGAACTTTGATGCATTATTCAGGGCTCTCCAGGGCAAGCCCTTTGAAAAGGCTGGGGTGATAAAGATCACAGAATCAAGAGTTAACCAAAGCACTGGCTTGCAGGGCATGGCAGCAATGGAAGCTGTTTCCCTTTCCCAGGCAACTGAACACCTCACCTCTTATGGGGTGAGAGAGTCCACAGTGCAGGGTCTGGGTGGGGTTGGAGGAGAAGAGAGTCACCAAGGGCTGGAGCTCAGCTGAGCTCAGGGGATACCCAGGTGAATAGGAGGCACCCCTGGTCTGCACTGGGGTGCCTCCTTCCAGCATCACCCCTTCCAGCATCAGTCCTACTGTGCCAGTGTCCCATAGGTTTAGAGATTCTGAAGGTAGCTTGACCTGGGGCTTTAGGATTATCCAGAATGGGTGTCCAGAGGGAGGGTTACATGAACTACTAAAGCCACAGGAGAGACACAGGCTACAGCTCATGGTGGTGCAATGTGGGATTCCTATGTCTGGCACATTGTAAGAGCTTCAAAACTAATGAGGGGATGAGATTCCCACCAGCCTCCTGCCTCCCTGGCCCACCATGCTGGGCTTCTGCCTTGCTGATGCTAAAGATCAACAAGCAATAAGTGGCCCCTTCTCAACCCGGCCCCTCTGGGCTGCAGACCACATACCACCTCCAGGAAGCCCTTGGTGTTCACTGTGATGGGGCTTACTCTGCTCTGAGCATGCACCTGGGCATGAGGTTGGCCTTAGAAGTCACTTGGTTGGATTCAGACTCCAGGTTCCAGTTTAGCAATGTTGCTTATTAACCATGTAGCTCAGGCAAGCTATTTAATTCCTCCAAGCATGGATTCCCTCATCCTTAAACAGAAACTAATAATATGTCCCTATAGCCAGAGCTCACAGAGAGACGTGCACAGCAGAAAGCCTGGCGCATGAGAAGCACTGAACAAGTCCTAACTTGATGGGTGAGTGTGTAAATAAAGGGAGTGGGGCCTCCCCTGGGATGGACCTAGAGTAATCTGGCCAAACCCACCCTATCATGCAGAAGGTCCAACAGGTGAGGGGGGAAGAGAGAGTGATAGTGAGGGGACACCTCCAGACTTGAGAGGGGCCGGGGGGGGGGCCTTTCTGGCACCATGCCATGAGGAAGAAGAGGGTTAAAGGTGGGAGATTTCCTAAGATTAAATGAGTCATCATGGGACTCAATTTCTCGCACTAAATTTACATGATAAAGCCTTAATGAAAAGGCTATGAAGGACAGAACTCACATGACCTCTCAGGCTCTGCCAGCACTAAGATTCTCTTCTCTCCCTTCCCTCCTGTCAGACCACCACACAGCTCCACATCACATTTTTGTGACTTACTAATTTTCAGTTTCCCACTTCCCAAGGGTGAGCCCAAAGATGTGCACTAGTGGTGTTGGACAGAGGCAGCAAACAGCAAAGCAAATAGGATGAGGCCAGGCACCCTTTTCACTGGGTCTCATTAAGCAAGAGCCAAGGTCAGGAAAGTCAAGGGGTAAGGTCCAGGAGCCTTGAAGGGCAAAATAGGGCACAAGTTAACCTCCTTCCTCAGTCCACAACAGACACCTGAGTGGACCTTGCCCAGGCAGTGACCACTCAGGAATAAGGAAGACACAGTCTCCAGGTACTCACAGAGTTGGAAGAATGGAGATCTCACTAGGTGATCTCTGAGTTTCCTTCTAAGTTTTTGGCCTCGTTTCCTAACCCTTGGCAGATTTGGTGATTCACACTGTCAGCAACTAACCAGACTTTGCTCTGTGCATGTATGAGCATAGCGTCAAGATGTATCCCTGCTTGAGAAACATACTTCCTTCTATCTTTCTACTATATGGATTTAAAAGGTCATTTAAAAATATGACAAGGACAGTCATTGCAGTGTTATTATTAACTGACAAAGATAAAAACAACCTAAATGTCCACTTATCAGGATCAGATAAATTAATTATGATATGTTCATACAGTAGAATTACATGCACTTGTTAAAAAGAATGAGGTCAAGGTCGACCAGGCAAGGTGGCTCACACCTGTACTCCTAGCACTTTGGGAGGCTGAGGTGAGTGCATCCCTTGAGCTCAAGAGTTTGAAACCAGGCTCGGCACCTGTGGCTCAAGTGGCTAAGGCACCAGCCACATACACCTAAGGTGGTGGGTTCGAATCCAGCCTGGGCCTGCCAAACAACAATGATGGCTGCAACCAAAAAACAGCCGGGCGTTGTGGCAGGCACCTGTGGTCCCAGCTACTTGGGAGGCTGAGGCAGGAGACTTGCTTGAGCCCAGGAGTTGGAGGTTGCTGTGAGCTGTGATGCCACACCACTCTACCCAGGGGGACAACTTGAGGCTCTGTCTCAAAAAAATAAAAAAAATAAAAAAAATAAAAAGAATTTAAAAAAAGGGGGGGGGGGGTTGAAACCAGACTGAGCAAGAGTGAGATCCCATTTAAAAAATAGAAAAATTAGCCAGGTGTCATGGTGTATGCCTGTAGTCTCAGCTACTTGGGATGCTGAGGCAGGAGGATTGCTTGGGCTCAGGAGTTTGAGGTTGCTGTGAGCTCAGATTAGGCCATGGCACTGTAGCCTAGGTGATGGAGTGAGACTCTGTCTCAAAAACAAACAAACAAACAAACAAACACCACCAACAACAACAAAAAAAAAACAACAAGGTGGCTGACCAGGCACAGTAGCTCACACCTGCAATCTTAGCACTCTAGGGGTCAAGGAGAGAAGATCTCTTGAATTCAGGGTTTAAGGCCAGCCTGAGCATGACTGAAATTCTGTCTCTACTAAAAATACAAAAATTCACCAGGCAGGGTGGGGTGCACCTATGGTCCCAGCTATTCAAGAGGCTGAGGCAGGAGGACCTCTTGAGCCCATTGCAGTCTAAGCCCCAATGACAGAGCAGGACTTCATCCTGGTTCCACCCTTCAATGATTTGCTTCCCTGTCTTGAGCAAGACTTTGTCTTTGCTCTGTCACTGGGGCTTAGAGTGCAATGGCATTATTATAGCTCCCTGCAACCTCCAAAAAGAAATAAAAAGAGGTGGTCCTAAATATAATGATATGAAACAATCTCTAAGACATATTGTTAAGAATACCAGCAAGATGCAAGAATGATATACCTACTTTACTAATACTTGTGTGAAAATGTATTTAAGAATATTATATAAACATATATACTGAGTATTCCCAGACTCAGAAAAGATACACAAGAATCCAGTAACAGTGGTTGTCTCTTGGGACAGGAGCTGGGTGGGGCCTGGAGGCAGGGCGAATCAGGAGAGAGATTTATTCTTCACTCTAGGTTCTTTTGTATCTTTGGAATTTTATACTCTGTGTATATATTATCTATTCAAAAACAAACACAGATTAGTTCCTGACTTGTGATTTTTTGACTTTATAATGGTGAGAGTGTGATATGCATTTAATAGAAACCAAACTTTGAGTACCTGTACAACCATTCTGTTTTTCAATTTCAGTTTAGTACTCTATAAGGTACATGAGATATTCAACACTTTATTATAAAATAGGCCTTGTGTTAGATGACTTTGCCCAATTTTAGGCTAATGTAAGTGTTCTGAGCATGCTTAAGGTAGGCTGGGCTAAACTATGGTGATCAGTAGTTTGTGTGTATTTGTGCATTTTTGACAAGATATTTTCAATTTACAGTGATTTATTGGGATGTAAGTACCAAAAATCAAGGAGCATCTGTACAGTACATACAATGGAACATTATCAGCCTTAAAAAGGTAAAAAATTCTGGCTTGGCACTTGTAGCTCAGTGGTTAGGGTGCTGGCCACATGTACCAGGGCTGGTGGGTTTGAACCCAGCCAGGCCTGCTAAACACCGATGACAGCTACAACAAAAAATAGCCAGGCATTGTGGCAGGCACCTGTAGTCCCAGATACTTGGAAGGTTGAGGCAAGAGAATCACTTAAGCCCAAGAGTTTGAGGTTGCTGTAAAATGTGATGCCAAGGCTGGTCCCTGCTGGGCCTGTGAGCAGAGGCTTAATAGGCGTGGACTGCAACCCGAGAGCAAGGTCATGGTCTCCTGATTCCAACAGAACCCTGGAGCAGTGGCTTACTGGGTGTGAACCAAGCCCTGTGGGCTAGGGCATACTCTACTGCCTCCAGTGGGGCTGGTGAGCAGAGGCTTACCAGGTGAGGACTGAGACCTGCAGGTGGAGTGTGGTGCCCTGACTCTAACAGAGCCTGTGAACAGAGGCTTGCCAGCCAGTGGACTGAGACTGGCAGGCGGGGCATGGTCCCCTGATTCCAACTGGTCTGGCAAGCAGAGGCTAGCTGTGTGTGGACTGAGACCAGAGGGCAGGTCCAGTGCCCTGACTCCAACAAAGCCTGCAAACAGAGGCTTGCCAGGCAGCAGACTGAGACTGGCAAGAGGGGGTGTGGTCCCCTGACTCCACCTGGTTTGCCAGGCACTACTCCAGACTCTACTCCAGAGGCTAGCTGTGTGTGGACTGAGACTGGTAAGTGGGGGCATTACCCCTGGCTCCAGCTGGGCCTGTGAGCAAAGAAGCAGACAATAGTGTGGACTGAGTCTGGCAGGTGGGAGTGTGGAATCCTGGCTCCAATTGTGCTTTGAATCCCTTTGTTTTGAATTGTCCTTGAACCCTTCTCTGTTGGATAGGATTTGCATTGCCAGAGACAATTTGGTGGAACCCGTGTCTGGGGCTGTCTACTATGGGACATTCTGAGGTTGATCTTCGAAGTTCTGTAGTGGAAAAGAACTGAAGGGTGGGGGCTGGGTGCTGCAGCTGTTTGTATCTCTTCACAGTCGAGATTTAAATCTAATAGAATGGTTTCTTAGGATAGAGTAGAGGTTGGTTGATATCAAAACAGAGCTAGCCTGCACTATCTCATCAAGTAGGTCCTCAGAGTCTCCAGCCAAAGCTCTTGAAAGGGGCTTTTATAAGGTTGTAGGAGATAAGCCACATTTACAAAGCCTAGGGCTTTGGTAAGGGGCTATCTCTACTACCTGGGAACCCCAGTTCAATCACCCTACCAGTTTTAATAACCAAACAGTAGAAAATAAATATGGTGAGGACTCAACAGAAGAACTCTGGCAACATGAATAACCAGAGTAGATCAACCCCCCTCCAAATGAAAAATGAGATACAACTGAAGATGCCATGCACAGACAGATGGCAGCAATATCAGAAAGTGAATTCAGAATATGGATTGCAAATAAGATAAATAGAATGGAAGAAAAGATTGGAAATTGAATTCCAAAGAGTAGTTCTAAAGTTGTCTCAAGTCACCCAAGATATGGACATAATGAGAAAAGAGATAGGAAATGAAAAAATTAGTTGAGGAGCTCCAAAATACAGTGGAATCGCTCACTAATAGAGTTGACCACAAGCAGAAGAAAAGATCTCTGAAACTGAGAACAAAGCTTTTGAATTTGTTCTGGGACAAATGTTCAGAATGTCCCACTCAATGAGATAGACAAATGGAGAGCAAAAACTGATCATTCCCTGAGAGAGTCGTGGGATCACTAAAAAAGATCAAACATTCATCTTATAGGAATTCCCGAAGGAGAAAAGGATGGTCCTAAAGGTACAGATGCTCTACTCCAAGAGATTTTGGTGGAGAATTTCCCAAATATTGCAAGAGATACAGAACTTCAGATAGCAGACAGTTTCAGAACCCCAGCAAGACTCAATCCAAATAAAGCATCTTCTAGACACATTGTTAATTTTGCCAAAGTGAAGATGAAGGAGAAAATTCTGCAAGCAGCCAGATGTAAGAAAAGCATCACCTACAAAGGGAGAAATATCAGAATAACTGCAGATCTCTCAGCCAAAATGTCTCAAGCCAGAAGAAGATGGTCATCAACCTTCAATCTCTTAGAACAAAACAACTTCCAGCCCAGGATCCTCTATCCAGCTAAACTGAGTTTCATTTGCAATAAAGAAATCAAATACTTTAATGACATAGATATGTTGAAGAATTTTACCATAACTAAACCAGCTCTCCTGGATATTCTCAGACCCATCCTCCATAATGACCAGAGCAATGCTCACCTCCAAAGTAAACTCACCCAGATATTTTTTGAACAAAACCCAACTTCCACAGTGGTGAAAGGATTAAAAATGTCCACTGGACATCCAAAAATCATGACATCCAAAACACGACCAGGCTTATCAATTCTCTCAATTAATGTGAATGGTTTAAATTGTCCTCTAAAGAGGCACAGGCTGGCTGGCTGGATACATAAACTCAGACTGGACATCTGGTGTATACAAGAATCTCATCTTACCTTAAAGGATAAAAATAGACTCAGGGTGAAGGGATGATCTTGTATAATAGGCAAATGGAAACCAGAAAAAGCAAGGGTTGCAATTTTAGTAGCAGATATAATTGGCTTTAAACCAACAAAGATAAAGAAAGATAAGGAAGGTCACTACATATTTGTCAAGGGAAACACCCAACATGAAGAGATTTCAATAATGAACATTTATGTACCCTACCAGAATGCTCCTCAATTCATAAAGCAGACCCTAATGGATATGAACAACTTGATATCTTCCTGCATTATAATAGTTGGAGATTTTAATACTCCTTTGACAGTTTTGGATAGATCCTCTAAGAAGAAACTAAACAAAGAAATATTAGACTTAAACCTGACCCTAGAACAAAGACTTTACAGACCTCTACAGAACATTTCACCCTAATAAAACTGAATATACATTCTCCTCATCAGCCCATGGGTCATCCTCCAAAATAGATCATATCCTAGGACACAAGTCTAACCTCAGCAAATCTAAAAGTATAGAAATTATTCCTTGTATCTTCTTGGACCACCATGAAATAAAAGTTGAACTCAACAGCACTGAGAATCTCCATGCTCAAACAAAGTCACAGAAGCTAAATAATCTTAGGCTGACTGATAGCTGGGTCAAAGATGACATTAAGAAGGAAATCACCAAATTTTTGGAACTAAATGAAAATGAAGACACAAATTATCAAAACCTTTGGGATACTGCAAAGTCAGTCTTAAGAGGGAAATTTATAGCATTGGAAGCCTTCAACAAGAAAACAGAAAGAGAGGAGGCCAACAACTTAATGGATCACCTCAGGCAACTGGAAAAGGAAGAACATTCCAACCCCAAACCCAGCAGAAGAAAAGAAATAACCAGAATTAGGGCAGAATTAAATGAAATTGAAAACAAAAAGATCATTTAGAAGATCAACAAAACAAAAAGTTGGGTTTTTGAAAAAATTAACAAAATTGATAAACCTTTGGCCAACCTAACCAGAAATAGAAAAGTAAAATCTCTAATATTGTCTATCAGAAACAATAAAGGAGAAATAACAACAGACACTCAGAAATTAAAAAAAATCCTCAATGATTACTACAAAAATCTCTATTCCCAGAAGCATGAAAATCTGAAGGAAATGGACCAATACTTGGAAGCACACCATCTTCCTAGACTGAACCAGAAAGAATTAGAAATCTTAAATAGACCTATATCAATCACTGAAATAGCATCATCAATCTGAAATCTCCCTAAAAAGAAAAGTCCAGGACCAGATGGCTTCACATCTGAATTCTATCAAACATTTCAAGAGGAACAAACACCTATATTATACAACGTTTTCCAAAGCATAGAAAAAGACGGAATACTTCCCAACACATTCTGTGAAGTAAATATTACCCTGATACCCAAACCAGGAAAGGACCCAACAAAGAAAGAAAATTATAGACCAATATAATTAATGAATATCAATGCAAAAATATTCAATAAGATCTTAGCAAACAGGATTTAACAACACATCAAAAAATATATACACCATGATCAAGTTGGTTTTATTTTAGGGTTGCAGGGCTGGTTCAACATATGCAAATCTATAAATATAATACATCACATCAATAAAAGAAAAAACAAAGACCATATGATTCTCTCAATTGATGTAGAAAAAGCCTTTGATAATATCCAGCATCCTTTCAAGATCAGAATTCTTCGGAAAATAGGCATAGAAGGTACATTTCTTAAACTGATAGAGGCCATTTACAGCAAACCCACAGCCAATATCATATTGAATGGTGTAAAATTGAAAACATTTCCACTCAGATCAGGAACAAGGCAAGGATGCCCACTGTCTCCACTACTATTTAACATAGTAATGGAAGTCTTAGCTATTGCAATCAAGCAAGACAAGGTGATCAAGCGTATCCAAATAGGGTCAGAGGAGATCAAACTCTCACTCTTTGCTGATGACATGATCCTATACCTGGAAAATCCCAGGGACTCAACTTCAAAACTCCTAGAAGTGATCAAGGAATACAGCAGCATCTCAGGATACACAATCAAAATATTTACAAGTTAGTAGCTTTTATATATGCCAACTATAGTCAAGCTGAAAAAACAATCAAGGACTCTATTCCTTTTACAATAGTGCCAAAGAAGATGAAATATCTGGGAATTTACCTAACAAAGGATGTGAAAGATCTCTATAGAAAGAACTACGAAACTCTGAGAAAAAAAATAGCTGAAAATGTTAACAAATGGAAAAACATACCATGCTCGTGGCTGGGAAGAATTGACATTGTTAAAATGTCCATACTACCCAAAGCAATCTATAGATTTAATGCAATCCCTTTGAAAGCACCATTGTCATGCTTCAAAGAACTTGAAAAAATAGTACTTCATTTTATATGGAATCAGAAAAAACCTCAAATAGCAAATACATTACTCAGAAATAAGAAAATATCAGGAGGTATCACATTACCAGACTTCATGCAATACTACAAATCTATAGTGATCAAAACAGCATGGTACTGGCACAAAAACAGAGCAGTAGATTTATGGAATAGAATAGAGAACCAAGAGATAAACCCAGCTACTTATCATCATTTGATCTTCGACAAGCCTATCAAAAATATTCAGTGGGGGAAAGACTCCCTATTTAACAAATGGTGCTGGGTGAACTGGCTGGAGACCCGTACAAGACTGAAACTGGACCCCCCCCTTTCACCATTAGCAAAAAATTGATTCTCATTGGATAAAAGATTTAACTGTAAGACATGAAACTATAAAAATACTAGAAGAGACCACAGGGAAAACACTTGAAGAAATCAGCCTGGGAGAATATTTTATGAGGAGGACCCCCCGGGCAACTGAAGCAACACCAAAAATACATTAGTGGGATCTGATCAAACTAAAAAGCTTTTGCACAGCCAAGAGCACAGTAAGTAAAGCAAACAGACAACCTTCAGACTGGGAGAAGATTTTTGCACTTTACGTTTCCGACAAAGGTCTGATAACTAGAATCTACAGAGAACTCAAACTAATCAATAAGAAAAGAATAAATAACCCCATTTCTATGTGGGCAAGAGACTTGAACAGAAACTTCTCTGATGAAGACAGGCGCATAGCCTATAAACATGCTCATCATCCTTAATCATCAGAGAAATGCAAATCAAAACCACTTTGAGATATCATCTAACTCCAGTAAGATTAGCCAACATCACAAAATCCCAAAACTACAGATGTTGGCATGGATGCGGAGAGAAGGGAACACTTCTACACTGCTGGTGGGAATGCAAGCTAATACGGCCTTTTTGGAAAGAAGTTTGGAGAACACTCAAGGAACTAAAAGTAGACCTACCGTTTGATCCTACAATTCCTCTACTAGGTATATACCCAGATGATCAAAAATTATTCTACAACAAAGACATTTACACCAAAATGTTTATTGCAGCCCAATTCATAATAGCCAAGACATGAAAACAGCCCAAGTGCCCTTTGATCTATGAATGGATTAACAAATTGTGGTATATGTACACCATGGAATACTATGCAGTCATAAAAAAGATGGAGACTTTACATCTTTTATGTTTACCTGGATGGAGCTAGAATATATTCTTCTTAGTAAAGTGTCCCAAGAATGGAAAAAAAAATCCAGTCTAATCGATACTACTATGAAATCAATATATAACCACCTACATAATCATACGAATGGCAAAACATAACTATCGTCCATAAAGTAGAAGGGAAGAGGAGACAGAGAGCTGGGGAAAAGGGATATGGGAGAAAGGAAGGTATTTGGGGGGACCTCACCTAATGTGCATGATGCAATGGTACATTTCAAAACTATTAAGAAATAAGTATAACTGTGATGGATGTGTTACTTGGTTCAATGCAAACATTTCACATTGTATATCAAAGCAGTACCCTGAACCCCATAAGTGCATCAATGTACAAAGTTATGATTTAATAAAAATAATTAATTATTAGAAAAAAACTCTTATCTGTAAATAGCTGAAAAAAGAAAAAAGGGTGGCACCTGTGGCTTAGTGAGTAGGGCACTGGCCCCATATACCGAGGGTGGCAGGTTCAAACCCAGCCCAGGCCAAACTGCAACAACAACAACAACAACAAAAAATAGCCAGGTGTTGTGGTGGGCACCTGTAGTCCCAGCTACTTGGGAGGGTGAGGCAAGAGAATTGCCTAAGCCCAGGAGTTGGAGGTTGCTGTGAGCTGTGACGCCATAGCACTCTACTGAGGGTGACAAAGTGAGACTCTGCCTCTTAAAAACAAACAAAAAAAACACACAATGGAAAGAAATTCTGATATGTCCTATGACATAAATAAGCCTTGAAAACATTATGCTAAGTGTAACAAGACAGACACAGAAAGATTCTACTTACACAATATATCTAGAATAGGCAAATTCACAGAGACAGAATGTTGAGATTTCCAGGAGGGTGGGGAAGAGAGAATGGAGAGTTACTGTTTAATATGTGCAGAGTTTCTATTTGGGGTGATGAAACAGTCTGGGCAATGGATAGTGGTAATAGTAGCACAACACCAACAATGTACTTAATACTGAGCTGTACACTTAGAAGTCGTTCAATAGTAAATTTTATGTTACCTATATTTTATCACATTAAAAAATCCCAAATACGGCTGGCACAGTAGCTCACGTCTGTAATCCTAGCACTCTGCAAGGCCGAGGAGGATGGACTGCTGGAGCTCATGGGTTTGAGACCAGCCTGAGCAAAAAGCAAGACCTCATCTCTACTAAAAATAGAAAAACTGAGGCAAGAGAATCTCTTGAGCACAAGAGTTGGAGGTTGCTGTGAGCTGTGACATCATAGCACTCTACCCAGGGCAATAGCTTGAGACTCTGGCTCAAAAAAAAGAAAAAATCCCAAATACAGAACATAGTCTACTTTAAAAGTTAACATTTTATCATTCCTTAATGATAAAAAAGCTGTTAAAATGTCTGATGACCCCTTAATGAAAACCTGCACCTTCCAGTGGGAATGTGTAGTGTCTAAGGCTCAAGCTTTGGAATAAAACTGAACTGAGGTGGACTCCTGGCTCCACCCTTCAATGATCTGCTTGAGCAGGGGTCAGCAAACTTTTTTGCAAAGGGCCAAATAGTAAATAACTTGGGCTTTGCAGGCTATATATGGTCTCTATTGTGAGCATCTATTCCATGTGAAAGCAGCAGCTACTATCAACACACAAATGAACAAACACGGCTGTATTCCTATAAAACAGGTTGGGGCCAGACCTGGCTCACAGGCCGTGGCTTGCCAGCCTCTGCCCTGTGGTCCTCAGTCCCCTCATTCATAAGATGAGGGCAATGATTGTACCTACACCTTACGGTTGTTGTGGGAATTGAATGCATGGGGTTAGTGTGTCAAATTCTTTGTTCACTGCCCCATACACAATACGTAGCCAATAAATATTCATTATTTTTGAGGTCATTGTAAAGGAAGGTGCTGTGAATGCACAGGAAGGAAGTCACATGTATTGAGCACCTGCTGTGCACACTTGCAATGAGACAGGACTGCATTTTGATATTTTTATTAATTAATAAAATATCTCATGTAGGCAGATGGGCTTTGGGTCCATCAGCTCATTTCATCTTCATGACTGGGATAAATGTTCTGGATCAGGCCTCCAAGCCCACTTTGCTAGCAAGAGCAGAGGCAAGATTTGAATTCTCAGCCATCTTCTTCCAAAACCTGTGTTTTCCACCAGGCAGGAGCTGCCCACCCTTTCTCTGCCCATTCCCCACAACCAGCCCAGGAGATGTGGGGATGTTTGGGGCTTCTTTGTGGAGATGGTGCCTTAGCATGAGAGGCACTACTGGGGTTCAGGAATACTGAATGGCCGGCAGTGTTAGTTGTTTCAATGTCTATAAGATGAAAAATTATTCAGTTCCCAATGTCACTGGTACCCCATGGAAGAACACTGCATCCCACCATGCTGCCTAGATGTGAGTTCATTGCCACCCTGCCCTTGACCAGTCTTATGGGGAGACAGATTTACTGAGAACACAGAGTGGCCAGTATGAGCCTAGAGGCGTCCATGGAGGCCAGCTGGCCTGGGGAGGGTACCTTCAATTCTGCTGGGAGCGGAAGGGGCTGGTGGTGTAAGCTGTTAAAATTCTTTACCTTTCCCTCTAAATTTGCGTGAAATAGTGCGATATGGTAGAAAGGGCACTTGTTTGTAAGATGAAACCACTGACTTGACCACTGACCAGCTGTGCAAGTGGGGTGGCTGGCTTGACCCCTCAAGAGGCTTTGATATCCTTGGAGTAAAAAGAGGATGACACATGGTGTCCCCTTGCAGGGCTGTAGCCAGAATCAGATGAAGCAACAGCGTACTCAGATCTGTGCAGAGGGAAAGCATTGCATTAGACAAATTGTAAAGCAATTGTCAACAAAATAAAGCTCTTCCTTTTGAAATCTTGAGCTTAGCTTCCAAAGGCTGTGTGAGGGTTTCATCAAACAGCACAGGCCGCCCCCACCCGCTCCAGCCCGGCACACTGAGAATTGAGGTTTGATTGGATTTCCTGCAAAACCAGCCAGGGTGAAAAATGAGCCAGGAGAGAGCAACTGCACTTCCTGTTGGCCATAACTCTCTGGAGTCATGGAGAAGTCATCAGTTTCCAGCCAGATGTTGAGCCAGAAAAGGGGCCAGAACAGCTCCATGGGGTCATCTGTCGGTCAGGCCCCACAAGCTGTTTTTCCCACAGGAGGGGAAGGAAGGGGTTAATAGCTCTTTTGGTCAAAATCCAAGTTGGAATTAATCTACATAAATGTCAAACCTGCTCTGTCTGCAAAGATGAACAGGGTGATCATAACAGAAAGCCTGTCTGCAGGAACAAGGCATTTTCTCAATAAGGCTCTGATTTCTATTTTTCTACTCAGAGCCTAGGGGTCAGCTCTTAAGATCTAGCCAACTGTGGTCCTAGCCCTGCAATTCCACACCTTAGGAAGAAGCCTTCCCAAACCACCTGCAAGGGTCTGAGGGCTGCACCACATGGCCTGGCCTCCTACATGCTTTTTGTCAACCCAGCCATGAAACTTGATCTCTTTTCTAGTTCCAAAAACAAACCCAGAAAAACAGTCCCAGGAAAATCCCAAAGAGAGAAGAATTGGAAGCAGTTTTTCCCACGTCAAGACAGCAGACAACCTCATTTGAGAGAAAACAGGTTTTGGAGTCCAACTTTTAGAACCCAGACTCCCTTACTTACTGGGTCACTAATGGGGTGACCACTGGTTTCAGTATTTTTATCTGTAAAAGAGGTTGCCAATCTCTACAGTAATTGCTATTGTAAGGACTAATTAGATTTGTCATGGAAATGGCAGGCATATACTACATGCCCATTTCAGCTAGAGCTCTTTGGGCTACACATTGATTTGAATGTGTAGGCTGGCCAAACTATAGGGCCTGGCAAGTGGTCAGACAGAATTTTATCAGGGCTCTGGCTCTGTTTCTTTGTGTTTCCAGAGCTCTTCTGTCTTCTGTGTAATTGTTTTTGTTTCTGTCCAGCTTTCCTCAGAATCACAAAATGACTGCAGCTGTTCAGGTCTCACATCTACCCTCTGCAGCAGCCAGAAGAAGACAGTTCTTTTTTTTCTTTGTCATTGAACAAAAATCCTGGATTTTGCTCTTATTAGAAGATTTAAGGTCAAGTAGCCACTTCAGAAGCAATCACTGAGGCTGGGTATAAGCCATGCCTATGAGTGACTTAGACATAGGGGACAAAGAGGTGCAATTATGCTCAGTACTCTAAGGTACCCCGAGGTCTAGGCTCATCCATGTGGAATCCTATCTTCACATGTGTGTCCCCAAATCCTGCCACAATGTTTGACACCCAGGAAATGCTCAATAAGAGATTGCTGAATGCACGATGAGCATTGAATGAGGATTACAAAGTCTACAGAGAGAATGAATGTGTGTGGTTAGAACACTAATCATTCTCTGAATCAGTTGCCCAGTGAGTGGTAATTTCCCAGATATTCTTTTCAATAAAATTCCAAATTACAAATGTTGACCTTTGCCTTTTCCCAGAGAACAAACAGCTTGCTTCTCCCAGTAACACCGTGGAAGCCTAAACCGATCCCCCTGCCAGGCCTCGTGAGCTGCTTGAAGGCTGCCAGTGCTATCTCTACACAGCTCACTTTAACCAGGGAGCATGAGAGTCAAAAATCCAATTCCATTTTTAATCACTGAGTCCAATAAAGGAGATTAAATTTATCTTTAAATAGCTTTTTTAAAAAATGAAAATGAGGAGGAAATTGAGGTTTGGAAGGGCAGGATTTTTGTTTTTCTTTCTTTCTTTCTTTCTTTTTTTTTTGTTCAAATCAGAATGTATGGGCAGCTGGGCCCCAGGTAGCCAACCCGAGGGACACTCTGCAACTAGTACAAAGATCTTGGCAGGGTGAGGATACAGAGTTCTAGGAGAGCAGAAGAACAGTGCTCAGGCTGCAAACAGAGACATCTGCCTGGGGTTTGGTGGAGGAGACAGGGCAGTATCCTGAGCTTGGGGGAAATGAGGAACCTCAAACAAGTACCTATACTAAATCTCTGGTAATTGCTGGATGGCTGCTGCCTCCTCAAACTCATGTCTAAGCCCAAACTTATCACCTTGCTCATGCCTGCTTCCCCACCCCCATCCTGTCTCCAATCTCTGTAACAGCTGTGCCAGCCCCCAGACTTCCTAACCAGCTGCTTGGCCATTGTCCTAGATCACCCCCCTCAATCTGTCATGGCCGTCACTCACCAAGACCTGTCAACTCCATCATCGTCCTGGGTCTCCCCAGCATTGGCCTTTCTGGCTCCTGCCGTGCCCCGTCCTGTCTTCCCTCCACATTGTCAGCAGCTCTGGGCTTCCACACATCATAGCCTGCTATTCACCTCCTCAGAAATCTTCAGTGGCTCCCATGGCCTACAGAACAAGTCTACGCTCTTTACAAGACACCCAAGCCCTACGGCTTGTCATTCTAGTCTCATTTCCAATGCACGAGGAGCCTCATTCTCAGAACCAGATGACACATGCCTGTCTCAGGGTCTTTGCTTGTGGTGACACCGGGCCTGTTTTGTCCCTTTCTCTTCCCCGCTTGCCTTCCAGGTACCTGTTTTAATGCCAGTTCCAGCATGGCACCTCTCTGGACGTGTGGGATGGGGTGGGTAATTGTTTGCT
The DNA here is from genome assembly GCF_000181295.1 of Otolemur garnettii. Classification (NCBI taxonomy): domain Eukaryota; kingdom Metazoa; phylum Chordata; class Mammalia; order Primates; family Galagidae; genus Otolemur; species Otolemur garnettii. Next base: position 29,685,311 of record NW_003852406.1, read on the forward strand.
CCTTCTTGATACTGCCCTCTGCCGGTGTCCCTATTTCAGTATGCTTTTTCATTTTGCCCAGGGCAGTGAGAGGACAGTGGCCTGCTAATGTATATGAAGCATTTATGTTGCACCAGGCCCTGGCGAAGCAAATTTACACACATGATCTCATTTAATCCGCACAGTTAAGGGAGGCAGCTTTATCCTACTTCACAGGCAGGAACCTGAGGCTCAAAAAGGAGAAGTGACTCACCCAAGCAAGGTTCCACTTCCAGTGAAGTCCCTCTTCCACCTCCCTGTACAAGGCAGCCCCCGGGTGCAGAACCCCCTGGAAACACATCTGTTCTTTGTTGTATTTAAAGGGCCCTCGAGATCCCAAGCCGGCTGGCAGATCACATTCTGGTGATCACTAATTCACGTTTGTCCTCCCACCCCAGCCCCTGCCCTCCCAATGCTTGCTATGAGTGAGGGCCCCCGGCCCAGGACTGAGCAAGTCTGCATAATTTCCTGAATGTCACCAAACCCATCTGTCACTCCCTGAGCTTCCCAGCCACCATCCCCAGTGTACCCAGGGAGGCTCTGAGCCATATGGCCAGGGAGCCCTGCTGTGAAATCCCATTACTGCTTTTAGTTAATTGGCTTTAAAGTACGCAAAGTAATTAGGAAAAGGACCATACACATGTCCCCACCAGGGAGCAGGAAATACTCCATCCGGACAGGCTTGCAGAGCTTCCTCATCTCTCCCTCCCTACCGTGAATTCATTTCCTCCTAATCGTCTTCCCTCTCTGTCATGGAAGGCAGGACAGCTCAGTGCAATGCTTACATCCAGACACGTGGGTCGTTGTGACAGGAGCAAGTTTTGAGACTTTAATTCATCTTTTCTCCTCTCCCTCTCATTCCAGCCAGTAGCAGCTCTGGACTTCACTGCTGTGGGGAAGGGGTCTGGTGGAGCAGAGGGGGAACCTGCCCACCCTCTTATAGAGCATTGCCTGCCACTTCCAGCACCAGCGTGGGGTGGCAAAGGGCAGAAATGATGGGGGGGGAGAAGATGGATGTCTCAGTGGCAACCTGGGTGGAAGGGTGACTGAGGGTAAGATGTCTCCCTGCACTCCACCCCCTGACTTAGCATCAGACCACAGAGCTAAGGCACACCTAACTACACAGGAAAGGGACCTTGACTTTCACAAACTCAAATGTTGCATTTAAGACCAAGGTTGGTGATATTTCCTGTACACCGAGCTCTGGACTGGGAGTCAATGTTCTCCTGATTGGGTACCTAGCAGCACTGGGGTTTAGTGTACGGCACTTTGTATTCATTCTCTCTGACCTCCTGGCAGCCCAGCAAAGAAGACATCATCACCCTTATCTCACAGGGGGGTCTGAGGCCACAGGGAGGCTATGGGGAAGGAGAAACAGGTACCTGGAGTCTGAGGCTGGACTGGGACCAGGCCAAGCACACAGACCTCCCTCACCCTGAGGGCTGTGCTGATCAGCTTCCCAGGAGGCCACCACTGGCAGGACCCAGAGCTGGAGAAGTGAACATAGGGCCACTGCACCACTGCTGAAACCTTCTCTATGAAGGGACTTTTTTAACTAAGTACTTCTACCTTGTACCGCTTTCCCCCCTGTGACTATTATAGTGGCCCAAGATGCAGGAAGGCAGAACAGAGGTATCATGCCCACTTTCCAGCAGGTGCAAGGGAGGCAGTCTCCTCTTCAGCCAGTGAGGAGACTGAGGGGCAGGATGGGGGAGCAGCGGGCCTCTGCTGATGGCTCGCTGCCTCGGCTGCCAGGACAGGACCCAATTTTAATCCATATTGATTGTCCTTATCTGAAATGCTTGGGATCAGAAGTGATTTGAATCTCAGGGTTTTTTTTTTTTTTGGAATATTTTAAATTATATTTACCAGCTGAGCATCCCTAATCTGAAAATCTGAAATCTTAAATGTTCCAATAAGCATGTCCTTTGAACCTGACCTTTGAGTATCATGTTAGTACTGATAAATTTTTGGGTTTGGGAGAATTTAGGATTAGGAATTTTTGTATTAGAGATGCTCAACCTGTATTATCTTCTCCGTTCAGGAGACCCCAGGGTTGGGGGAGATGGAGCCGCAGGCCAAACAGGATTTCTGAGGCTCCTCCCACTGCAGAAGGGCCTAAGTAGTTAAAGCAGCCCACAAAATAGGAAACCCAGTATTTAGCTAATGGAACACAGACAGAACCTACTAAAGATGTCTGTGCCTGACTAATTCAATTGGAGCCAAATCAACTTGGTATCTGAAAAAAAAAAGAAAAAGAAGACACCAATCTGACTGCAAAAGCCCTGAAATGTAACATGAATGGGCCAGTGGTGGTTTCTTAGGGAGACGGAGGAGGAGTTTTCGTGATATATCACACAACAAAACATCTCCCCAACCTCCTCTAGACATTCTCTCCACAAGCCCTGCCCTTCCACTAGTTGCCCACATCTCTGCTCCTCTTTTCTCTTGCTCTCTGTTCAAACTGTTCTCTTTCTGTATCCCGTCCTTCCCTTCTTAGCCCTGCTGGGGAGCCCCCTACTTGCCCAGAGCCTCTCCTCCTCCTCTCCTGGGGTCCTCCCTCGTTCCTCCAATGGATCCTCCAACTCTGCATCTCAACTTCTCTCCCTTCCCTCCCCAGTAATGTCCAGGAGGCTGAGAAGCCACAAACAATTCCTCCCGCTTATCAGAAGGGAAAGAGGGAGGTGACTAGAAATGTTTGGTTATAATTTTCTTCCTGGACACACTTGTTTACATGGGTAGCATTGAGTCCTAGTCCCAGAAGTTCCCAGAACCCAGGTCCCAGGAGCATGCGGCAGGCCCAGGGAGCCTCTGCAGAGGACCTTGCATCCCTATCCATAGCCAGTCTTGCCCTGACCTGGGCCTACCCAGGGCCACTGCTTGAGCCCTCCAGGAGGCTCACCCTTGAGCAGGCATCATGATGGACCCTGACATGTTCAGCCTGCAGAATCCAGCTGGGGTTTTGGACCAGCCACAAAGCTAATTTGGACTGGGTGGGCCAAGAGCCTGAAAGGTGGGCGAGTCAGTCACGCTGAGGCTGGGCCTTCACCAGCATTCTCCTGTCTCGGTCCTGGCTTCCTCTAGAAGCCTTCTCTGAGAGAAGGCGCTAGAACCCAGGTCTCCTAACTTCTGGGCTAGTTTTTCCCATAACACAAAAGGCTTAAACATTTCTAAAGTGTGGAGGTGGGTGTTGTTGAAATGAATGAAACTGAAACTATAAATTGCGTGTCCTTCTATGGTTATTTGCATTTTTAAGCGGAACACAAAGATCAAAACATCTTCCTGACATGCAGGCAAATCCAGAGAGACAGAAAGCAGCTTAGTGGCCGTGGGGCTGAGAGAAAGCAGCTGGTGACTGCTGCAGGGCAGTGGGATTTCTTAGAGGGTGACGAGAAAGTTCTCGAACCAGATAGTGGAGGTGGTTGCGCAGCACTGCAACGTACTTAGTGCCACTGAACTGCTCTCTTTAAAATGGTTAAAATTGCAAACTTTAGGTTATGTGCCTTTTACCACAATTAAAAAACGTCTCCTGACTCAGATAAAAGCTGCAGCCAGGAACGTTCTCGCTGCAGGAGTCTGTCTTGCTTCTTCCCTTCTCCCTCCTTTCCCTGCCTCCCCAGGCTGTCCTGGAACATTCCGAGTCTGGGGGTGGGAGGTATCCACAGTGTGTACAATGATGAGCTCCTTCACATACAATAATACCTTCTGCTGAGAAATAGAACAAAATAATGAAACGAGCTGCTCTGGAAAACCACCTGGGAAGAGGAGCGGGAACAGATCGGACAGCAGCGTCTGGGACAAGCATCTACCCCCTGGGTGCTGCCGAGTGCTGGGGGTCGGGGTCATGAGTTCCAAAGCTGGCACATTCTCTTTCTAGGTTCCACACACGACTGAAATCACACGGCATTGTCTTTCTGTGCCTGGCTTACTCCATTTAACATGATGTCCTCCAGGTTCATCAGGTCAACGCAAATGACAGGATTTTATTCCTTCTGAATGGCTGAGGAGTACTCTGCTGTGTATGAGAAATGGTAAATGCTTGAGGTGATCGGCATGCTAACCCCCGATTTGATCATTATGTGGCATCTATCTGTATCAAAACATCAAATTGTACCCCCATCATATGTGCGATTACAATGTGGCAATTAACAACAACAACAAATGCTGGCTCACTGGACAGCAGCAAGGCCTTTTTTCCCCCACTCTGAAGGAGGTCACAGGCCTGGTGTGGACTGAGGGTTCCAGGCCCTGGGCCTCTGGCACTCACCACTGTGATTCCCAGCCACAACTCGCTCTCTCTTTTCACCATCAGGCCCTGCCCCTCCCTGAAGCCCTCCAGCCTGCCTCTTCCTTCCCCACCCAAAGGTGTTTCCACCCCTTTTTAAAATATTACTTGGGCCATGAAGATTTGTATGCATTCACCTGTTTTCTCCAAAGGTTTTACTATAAGGCAGTTTACCACAGGTTTATAGTCTCAGCACAGGAAAATGACAGATTTTTGTCCTTTCTTAACCCCCTCTCTAAACTCTCCACGGGGCCTAGAACCACATTCTGCATACACTGAGTCAGCTGTCAGGCTGCTGGCCAACCTGGTGTGGGGGCTCTGAGCTCCTGGCCCAGAGTGCAGTGCCAGGGACTGGGGTGCTCACTGGGTGTGGGAGGGGCTCCTGGGCAGGGGGAGGGAGATGTGGGTCACCTCCAGAGCCCACAGGCAGGCTGAGGGACTGGGAACTGGGAGTTTACGCTTACCCTCCCTGTGTTCTCTCACAGGTGAGTGTTAGGTTTATGATTTGAGGCCAGAGCCCAGATAGTTCCTCAAGGGCCAGAAACTCAGGTCCTTACAAGACTGCAGTGCTTGGTCATCTGTTAGGGACAGTCCTCCAGGAGTCATTCCTGGGCCCTGCTCCACCTGCCTTCACTCCCTGCCCTCCTGCTCCTGTTCCCCACCTTCTCTCATGAGGGGCTGGACACTGTGCTTGGGCCCCATCTCCTGTGTCATCCTTTCCCCTCTTGCACTGAGCTCTCAAGGGGAGGCATCAGGAAGTCATCTTCCCCAGGAGGTGTAGCCCAAACTGGCTCTGAGAGCCGTCAGCCATGGACTGCTGCGTGAATGTGCCCACCCCCCCCGCCAGCCTTATCTCAAGTGTGCACTTTGTAAACACACCCCTCAAGGTGGGCGCAAGGCCTGGGTTCCGGTCTCAGCCGAGCTTCTGATCACGGTACAACCTTAGTCCCTAACCTTAGCACTTCATTTTTCCTGCTGTATGATGAAGCTACTGGCCTCGGTGAACTCTGATTTCCTTTGAGCTGGAGAGTTGAGGTTCCCAAAGTTGTCCTTGATGCCACTCAAGTGGCTGCTCCCTCTCATGGTAAAAAGAGGAATGAGGAGGTCTGGGCGGGTATCCCCCCCTTATAGACTGACCCTCCTTGCCTCTTGGCTGGCTTTGCAGATGTCACCACTCTGTTACTGGGAACCACCCAGAGCCCCTGATCACAGAACTCTCCACAGACCAATTAGGCCTGTCTGGACCCACACAGTAGCCTGTTGCCCAGACATAGGCTTCCTAGTGGTACCCCCTCAGGTGACCACATGGCAGCTTTGAAAATGCCCCATAGAATGACCCACCAGAGCTCATTCTCCTCAAGTTCATTTGGGGATAGGAGGCCATACAGTGAGAAGTCTAATTTATCCAGTTACATTAGCCATTAGCTCTGGAGGTCTGAGCCCTGAAGTCCTGGGCGGTGGAGGGACGGGGAGTTGGAATATTGGCTTCACGCACAGGTTGCTGCTGGCTGTGCTGGGCCTGGCCTCAGAGGAACTGACCACGTGAGGCTGTTTCCTCCATGACACGCGCAGAGACACACACAATGCCAAGTGGGCAGGTGGGTGAGGCTTCCAGAGTGACAGGACATGGGCTTCAGTGCCTGGCCCCAGGGCCCCTTGTAGCGCTAGTGCAAGTGCTGCTACCCCTCCACTTCCAGAAGTGTGGCTGGAGGGTCAGCTGTCCTGCTCCAGGGATTTTTTAAGCCAATAACATTTAGCTTTGGGGATGCAGTAGTAGTTTTTCTGTAGCTGCTATAACAAACAGGAACAAAGTTGTTGGCTTAAAACAACAGAAATATACTCATAATTCTGGAGGCCAGAAGTCTGAAATCAAGGTGTTAGCAGGGGAGGCTTTGGGAGGCTGAGGCGGGAGGATCACTTGAGCCCAGGAGAATCAGACCAATCTAAGCAACATAGTAAGACCGTATCTCTATAAAAAATAAGAACAAATTAAATGACTGGGCTTGGTGGTATGTATCTGTAGTCCCAACTACTCAGGGGACTGAGGTGGGAGGGTTGCTTGAGCCCAGGAGTTGGAGGCTGCAGTGAACTGTGATCTTTCCACTTTGTTCCAGCCTGGGAGACAGAGACCTCATCTCTTTACAAAAACAAAACAAAACAAAAAGTGCTAGCAGGCTCACGGGCTGGGAAGACTCTGTGGCAGAGTCTTCCTTTCCTGTCCTGTTTCCAGCAGTTGCAGACCTTCTTTGGCTTTGGCTGATAGCTCTGTCACTCCAATCTCTGCCTCTGTCTTCACATGGTCTTTTTGTGTTTTTTCCCTTCTCTCTCTCTCTCTCTTTTCAGGGACAAGGTCTCACTCTGTCTCCCCAGGCTGGAGTGTAGTGGTGTACACTCTCCCTTTAAATTCAAATTCTTGGGCTCAAGAGATCCTCTTGTCTCAGCCTCCCAAGTATCTGGGACTATAGGCAAACACCATTAAGCCCAGCTAATTTTTCTGTTTCCCATAAAGATACTTGTCACTAGATCTGGGTCCCACTCAGATAATCTATGATGATCTCATCTGAGATCTTGATTATAAGTACAAAGACCTTTTTTCCAAATCATATCACATTCACAAGTTCTGGGGGTTAAAAAGTGGGTGCATCCTTTGAGGGGGCCACCGTTTGATCAGTAGCATATGTCACTGGGTTTCCTCACTCCCTCAAATTGCCACCAAACTCTGCTGTTTGTTCGTTCTTTGTAGTAATAGTAATAGCAATAGCAACACTAACGGATAACATCTGAGTGCTTACTAAACACCAGGCATTATGACAAGCCCTTAATATATATGAACTCATGCAATTGTCTCCCCAACCCTTTAAGGTAGTTACTATTACATCTAAGTTACAGTTGAGGAGACTGAGGGTCAGAGAAGAGCACGTCATTGGTCATAGGTGGACACAGAATTCAAGTCCTAGGATCCCAGCATCCAGAATGGACACAAACAAAGGTAAGAACAGTTGCCCCTCGAGTTGGAGAGGGCGAGGAGCTGGAGGAGGTGATGGAGGAACTCTGGCCTGGCTCCCTCTGCCCTTTCTAGCTGTGAGGACAGCTGTGAGCCCCTATCAAGCAATGTGTGAAGTGGTCACTTCTGGCTCAGGCCTCACTTGAGGACATGTTTTTTTTTTTTTGCTTTGAGACAGATTCTCACTTTGTCGCCCTTGGTAGAGTGCCGTGGCATCACAGTTCACAGCAACCTCAAACTCTTGGGCTTAAGCGATTCTCTTGCCTCAGCCTCCCAAGCTGAGACTACAGGCACCCGCCACAATGCCTGGCTATTTTTTTGTTGTAGTTGTCATTGTTGTTTGGCAGGCCCAGGCTAGGTTTGAACTCGCCAGTTCTGGTGTATGTGGCTGGGCCCTAGCCACTGAGCTACAGGTGCCGAACCTGGGAACAGGTTTTTAAGCCCAGGTTAGGAATTTTTTTTTTTTTTTTTGAGACAAAGTCTTGCTCTGTCCCCAGGGCTGTCTTCCTCATAGCTCACCGCAACCCAAACTCCTGGGCTCAAGCAATCCTCCTGCCTCAACCTCCCAACAGGCACCCCCACCCCACCACACCCAGCTAACTCTTGTATTTTTTGGTAGTAGCAGTGTCTCTCCTCAGTCTGGTCTCAAACTCCTGGCCTCAAGCAATCCTCCTGCCTCAGCTTCTCAAAGTGCTATGATTACAGGTGTTAGCCACTATGATTAACCAGATGCTAGTCTTGATTAAGAAAAAAAGAAAAAGAAAACAAGGTCTTAAAGAACACTCTGTTGCCAGTCACTACTGAGCAGTAAAATTACAACCTGAAAGTCAAGGTGTGTGTCATGTTCCTGCCCTAGGGCTTTGCCTCCAGCTGCCCCCTCACAAGCATACTCAACTGTCCACCCTCCAGCTACGGCTGAATCCCACCCAGCCTCTTCTGGACCCAAACCTCACTTCCTCAGACCTTGTTTCCTCCCAGGGGTCTGCCCATCTGCTCCCGCCTTTGCCTGGTTTCTGACCTGACCTGCTCCACTCTGGAGAATCTGTCTGTCTGCCTTCTCTGTCTCCACTTGTCTACATTTTACGGTCTGTCCCCTCCTCTCTATGCCTTAGGATAGACACTTTGGGCAGATCCCGTTTGTAGGGGAACTTTGGCTGCAGTCTCCTCTCTCTTCCTTTTTCTCTCTGTTCTCTCTCTGAGCTTCCTAAGTATCTGCCTGCCTTGCTCTGTTTGAATGTCTCTCCTTGCTGCATCTGCCTCTTTCCCTGTCACTGCCTGCTTCCCTGTGCGTCTCTCTGCCTCACTCTGCCTCTTTGTCTCTCCCTCACTGGATCTTTGTCTGCTACTGTCTCTTTCTGTTTGTTTCAATCTGTCTCCCATTCTGTGTTTCCTGACTTTCTGGTTTTCTCCTAATAGACTATGACAGCCCATAGAAGAAAGCATGTCCGTACTGAAGAGAGAGACAGAGAGACTCACATTCACTTCTAGAGCAAACTTACACGTGGTATCAGTGTGAACCCACATCCCTGAACCCCTGTACCCAGGCTAGGCTTTTTCCCTCACACTAGCCTGCCACCCTGGCTGTCAGGATTGTTAGTGCATGGCCAGCAGAGGCCAGGTGCCAGGCATAGGACTCCCTGGGTTGGCCACAGGGTGGGCTGAGCACCACATAGAATGCTGCCCTCCCAGCTCAATAGGCTCACCGCTCTGGCCCTCCAAGCCTTGTTTCTGGGAAGCCAGATTAAATTAGCCACTGGGCTCATCTGGCCAGCCCTTGGCCTAATACCGTTTGGCAGCTCATGCCTCAATGCCAACCCCCGCCCCGTGGCCTCACGGCCAGAAATCCAATTTATGGAAGCTTAATTGAGCCCTGGGCTCCCCAGGGCATTGGCCCTCTGGCCCTCCTGCTCAGCTAGCAGCAGATTTCCCGGTGATTAGGAAAGGAGGAAAAAAGGGCAGGAGCCAAGTTAATTTCAATTACCCTCATTTTCTCCGTGGAGCAGTGCACGCCTCTAGCTAAGTGCGTCTTTCTGTCAGCTGCAGTGAAGCCTGATGAGTATTAAGTATTTGCAGCTCCTGGTGCCCCAGACACCTTGCATTTATCTGCCGACTCCAAAGAGCAGACTGTGCCCCCTACCTGTTGGCCCTCAGCAGTTAGTCCTATTTAACAAAGCCCTGAAAAGCGAGCTCAGATACAGCCAGGGCCTACGGGGAAAAGGAAAGCGTGTTTAACAGTCTTCTCAGACAACTGTGGATATTTTTATTAAATGCTACACCAAAATTCAACAAGTGGTACTTCTTAAAGGTACTACTTTAAGAAGCGGTACGAGCTAGGACGTGGATTCAGAAATCATATCGGTGAAATTTTGGCACTGTTACATTAAAATCCATTGATCTGCCTTGCACTTTGAATGGATCTTTCACCCACACATGATTTTGTCACAGCATGCATTGGTCACTTGGAAAATAATGATTCTCTGAGTTATGCCATCTTTCAAATGTTGATGAAGTTTATCATGCAGTATTTTTAAAAATCATGTTTGTTAACATTACCACAATCTCATCAGAAAGACCTACAAACATTGGAAAGATGTTAAGCCCATGGTAGCAGATACCAGTTTTCTGAAATTTTCATCTTCACTTGAAAGCTGAAATGTTTTGGGTTTTGGCTTTTTTTTTTGGAGACAGAGTCTCACTGTGTCACCTTTAGTAGAGTGCCATGGCATCACAGCTCACAGCAATCTCAAACTCTTGGGCTTAAGTGATTCTCTTGCCTCAGCCTCCCAAGTAGCTGAGACTACAGTCGCCCACAACACCTGGCTATGTTTTGGTTGTAGTTGTCATTGTTTGGCAGGCCCGGGCTGGATTCAAACTTGCCAGCTCTGATGTATGTGGCTGGCCCCCTAGCCACTGAGCTATAGGCACCGAACCAAAAGCTCAAATTTCATCATTGCCAATAAGTCCTGTCTATTTTCCTTCAAGTAACAAATTTACACTATTCATTTTTGTGAAAATGCTGGCCACATACCCAACTCTGAATAACTAATTTACCTGCTATCTTTGTAAGCAAAAATGATGTTTTACGAAAATGCAACTAGTTCAGCTTGCAAGTCAAATGACTGAACCTGTTTTTCCCCCCAGACAGTCATATGTTGTCTACTTCCCATTCCTTCCACGGATTATTAAAGAGATGTGAACTTGGGGGTTGAGATATTTTTTTTTGAAGCAGAGTCTCACTTTGTTGCCCTCAATAAAGTCCTATGGCATCATAGCTCACAGCAATCTCAAACTGTTGGATTCAAGCAACCCTCTTGCTTCAGCTTCTCCTGTAACTGGAACTAAGGCACCCACCAAAACACCCGGCTACTTTTAGAAATGGGGTCTCACTCTAGCTCAGGCTGGTCTCAAATTCCTGAGCTTAAGCAATCCACCTGCCTCGGCCTCCCAGAGTGGTAGGATTACAGGTGAGAGCCACCTCACCTGGCAGGGAGTTGAGATTTTAAAATCTAATTTCTTTTTGCTTTCTCAAAGCCAGTCATGAGTTTCATTTACTGTGTGTCATCATGAAAGACACGGTGACTACTGGAGGGCTTTTCTGCTACTGCCTTGCTGTGAACTAGGGACTAGCAGTTCTACTTCCCATTGCTTTTTTTTTTGCAGATTTTGGCCGGGGCCGGGTTTGAACCTGCCACCTCTGGTATATGGGGCCGGCGCCCTACTCCTTGAGCCACAGGTGCTGCCCTCCCATTGCTTTTTCGTTATCAGTGCAAAAAGCAAACACATAGGCTGTTATGAAAATAACTTGGGACCTTATAGATCCCCTAGAAGGGTTTGGGGGACCTTTAGAGTTTGCATCGACCTCACTTTGAAAACTACTCCTCCAAAGCAGTGCTCATTAAACTTCAGCAGGAGTAAGAATCATCTGGAGATGTAATGGATACAAAGATACCTAGCCCCTACCCCCAAATTCTGAATTATGGGATAGGATGATCTGGGTTTTTTTTTTTTTTTGAGGCAGAGTCTCAAGCTGTTGCCTAGGTAGAGTGCTATGGCGTCATAGCTCATAGCAACCTCCAACTCAGGCTCAAGCGATCCTCTTGCCTCAGTTTTTCTATTTTTTGTAGAGATGGGGGTCTCACTTTTTGCTCAAGTTTGTGAGCTCGAGCAATCTACCCACCTTTCCCTCCCAGAATGCTAGGATTACAGGTGTGAGCCACCTCGCCCAGCCTTCTTCTTCTTCTTCTTCTTTTTTTTTTTTCGAAATAGGGTCTCACTCTCTTGTCCCAGCTAGAGTGCAGTGGCATCATTGTAGCTCACAGCAACCTCAAACTCCTGGGCTCAAGTGATCCCCCTGCTTCAACCTCCCAAGGAGGGACTATGGGACTATGGGACTATGGGACTATGGGGGTGTGCCATCACACCTGGGTAATTAGTCCATTTTTTTTTTTTGAAAGACAGAATCTTGAACTCCTGGCCTCAAGCAATCCTCTTGCCCCAACCTCCCAGAGTGCTGGGACTACATGCGTGTTGCATCCAGAGACACTAGGGAACTAACTATGCCAGATAGTAGGGCAGTCCCTAAATTTTAGCTAGTTTGCTCCCTAAAGAAAAAAAGAGAAAGAGAGAGAGAGAGATTGTAGGGAGTGGAGAAGGGACCTCCCTCAGCCTGCCTGGACTAGCAAGGATAGAGCTCCTGGGGAGGGTAGGTGGTGAAGAGATGGGAGTCCAGGAGTGTTGCTTGTGGGTATGCCTCCACATGCAAGGAATCTATCTGCCCCCACAGATGGATTCAAACCATCTAGGAATGGGAGGAGGGGAAGAACATTCCAGGCGAGGGCCAGCATGAGATAAAGCAGGGAGGCATCTAAAAGCAGAGAAACTGAGAAACTACAAAGAGACAAGGCTGGGGACACAGACAGAGTCCCACTCTCAAAGGCCTGGAATGTCATACTGTGGATGATGGATTTATCCTGCTGGCTTTAAAGGCCAGCTGAAGAGTTCAAGCAGGGAAGCACTACGCTCGGCTCTGTGCTTTTGGAAGGTCACTCTGGCGGTGGCAGTGAATGTCGGGGAAGGAGGGGCAGGAAAGTGAGGCTGAGGTTGGCCGGTGGCTGTAGAAATGGGGGTAAGGTAGGGACTGGTGAGGCATCACAGGTGGAGTCCCAGGTACGGAGGCAGCAACCTCATCAGGAACCATGGAGAAGCTGCCAGTCACACAGCCAGAGGTGCATGTGTGGTCAGCGTCCACAGAGGGTGTCTTCACTGGCGATGGGGTTTTCAAAAGCTGGAAGCTGACACTGGCTCTTCTCATACCCCCTGTGACAACTGGACCAGTGGTGGGTAAGGTCTCAAGACACTCAGGGTCTGGTTCAAGGTGTGGACTGAGAGGGCACATTTATATCCTCTCTTTCCATTCAAGTGATGGATCTGTAATTTTTTTTTTTAAGAGACAGTCTCACTTTGTTGCCTTGGTAGAGTGCCATGGCATCACAGCTCACAGCAACCTCCAGCTCTTGAGCTTAGGAGATTCTCTTGCCTCAGCCTCCCGAGTATCTGGGACTACAGGTGCCTGCCACAATGCCCAGCCATTTTTTTGCTGCAGTTTGGCAGGGCCAAGTTTGAACCCGCCACCCTCAGTATATGGGGCCCAGTGCCTTACTCACTGAGCCACAGGCGCCACCTGGATCTGTAATTTTTTTTAAAAAAGTCTAAGTCCACAATGACAAAGAGGACAGAATGAAGTCATTATTATAGAAATGATTTCAACATGGTTCTGGAGGATAAAAAGGAGTTAAGAGACCTTTTGATAGATTAGAGGGGGCAGAAGCCCAGAACATACGCAGAGGGGCACACGGGGGCTGCTGCATCCGGCAGGTATCACCTAGGGCAAGGGGAAAGTGGGCTGGATAGGACAGAACAAATGGAGACCCAGGTGCAGAGTCCATGCTCCTCCCAGCCACGGAAGCAGCCGGGCACTTGCCCCTAGGGGAAAAAAAATCAGAGATTCTCTTTGAAGAATTGAATACACTGCCTAATGAGAGTGGGTGCTGCTAGAGAGGCCGTCAATACTCCTGTGGAAGCCGCCTTGCCACAGCCTTTATGGGTCCCCTGGTGTAACTACTGTCTCCTCCACTACACTCACTCTAGGCTCCTCCCACACAGGGCCCCAGGTCAGCCTGTTTCAATAGGAAAGGACCCCAGGTTCTAGACATCTGAGAAAAACTTTCAAGGTGAAGGGGTAAAGGAAGTCCTCAGAGAAAATTCAGGGAATGAAAGAAAAAAAAAGAGAGAGAAAATGTATGTCCTCAGGAAAACTCAAGAAGACACTGCTTTTTTTCTTTTTTTAAGACAGAATCTCACTTTGTCACCCTCAGTAGAGTGCTGTAGTGTCATAGCTCACAGCAACCTCCAACTCTTGGGCTTAAGTGATTCTCTTGCCTAAGCCTCCAGAATAGCTTGGACTGCAGACGCCTGCCACAATGCCCGGCTAGAAAATATTGCATCTTAACACACACATACATATGATGCTAAGAGAACAGAACTATTTGAAGGAAAAAATACACGTATATTTTTAAACAATGGATATATACACCTAATATAAACCTTACTGGTTTAACCATTTTTAATTGTACAATTCAGCAGCAGTAAGCACATGTTCTAAAGTACATTTTCACCCTGTTCTAAAACGATCATCAGCAGTGATCCCCAGAACTGTTTTTCATCTGTAAAACCCAACTCTGCACCCATGAAACAGTAAGTGCCACTGTCCCCTCCTCCCAGCCCCTGGCAACCACCATTCTGCTTTCTGTTGCTATGAGTTTGAGTACTTGAAATACTTCCTGTGAGTGAAATCCCGTATTTGTCCTTTGGTGACCAATTTATCTCATTCAGCATAATGTCATCAAGGTTCGCTCACACTGTAGCCTGTGTGAGGCTTTCCTTCCTGTTTGAGGTTGAAAACCATCCACTGAGTGGATAGACCACATTTTGCTCAGCCCTCAGGGGGAGATGGGCACTTGGGTTGTTTCCACATTTGGCTGTTGTGAATAATGCTACTGTGAACATATGTGTACAAATATAAAAGAAATCATTTTTAAAATTAAAAATGTGATTGTCAAAATAAAACTTTTAATAGATGGTTTGGAAAATGAAGTTGGCAGAATCTCCAGAATGTCAAACAAAATACCAAAAAGAAAAAAATACATATGAGAGGAAAAATAAAACACAGAACTGAGGTAAGAAGTTCAACACCCAACCAGCTGACGTTCTGGAAAAAGAACAGAGAAAAACAAACGGGGCGTTGTCAAAGGAGTGAGAATTTCCCACACCACTGGGTTGGCTGTGCTGAGGCCCTGCTATGTGTCACCAACCCTGTGCATGCTGGAGCTATAACTGACACGGTCCTGGGGCCGAGAATCTTAGGGGAGACAGAAACCAAACGGTTGCATAAATGGATATAAAATCACAAACAGAAGGCACAGCACAAACGAAGCTGCAGAGCTTAGGCCAGGAAGGGCTTCCTGAGCTCAGGAGTAACCAGGAGGGAGAGGGAGGGAGGAGTGGTTTGGGACAAAAGAGACCAGCCTCTGCAGAGACTGCTGCCAGAGGGAGCGTGATGAGTCTGAAGAGCTGAAAGAAGGCCCCCAGCTCGGGCTACAGAGAAGCTTCTTAGGAAGTGAGGGTGGAGACAACTACACGCGGTTCTGAGGGCCCCAAAGCCGTGGGCTTAGAGAGAAAAGCAGATCCTTAGGGAGACGGGAAATGCTTTCTATTCCTTCCGTACACCAGGACGCAAAGTCCAAGTTAAATCGCCAGCAGCAGCCTCCCTTCTCTGGTCCTGGGTGGGACGTGCTCCCCTGGAAAGACCACAAGGGGGCGTAGCGGGGCTCATACCAGGGAAAGGGCGGGACCGGGCTCAGGCTAAGCCACCGGCGCGCTGGTCCTTAAACCCTGTGGGGAGGACAGGAGTGACTGACCGGTGAGCAAAGGAGTCTGGATCGCGGATGCCCTTTAGGCGGTTGCCATTCTCCCGGCATGAGCGCCGCTGCAATACATTCGTTTTGCACATCTGATTATTTCTTTAGGATCCATTACTAGAAATGGAATTTCTGGTGCAAACAGATGGAAATTTTACAGGGCTACTGAACAGTTGTACCAATTTACAGCCCAGCGGTAGATAAATGTTTACCCAAACTCTCCCCTGGCTGGTTGTCATTGTTACTGTCATATCTTTTCTGATCTCTGGCACTTGAGCAAGCAAAAAAGCAGTATCCTGTGGTTTTACTTGCATTTTTAAAATTACTATTCTGGTTATAAATGGTGTCTGATTTCCATGTTAAACAGAGAATAGCCTCCCCCTCGCTAATGTTATATGAATATACATACAGTATACATAATTACATATGCAAATATGAATCTATATATATATTTTTTCCTCAATTATCTTTTTGGAATCCTTTTCTACTTTAATTCTTTATCACATTTGGAATTTATGTTAGCATGTGGTTTGCAGAAAGATCAAATCTTTAGTTTTTTCAGCCATATTTATTCATTTCCTACCCATTTTGTCATATTCTAAATATTTAAGTTATACTTGAAACATCTGAGCTTTCATTTTATTACATTCCTACATCTTCTGTAAGTATTACAGATCCTTGAGTTGGTTTTTTTTCCTTAGAGTATTTACTCGGCTTTTCTCTCTCACATACCAGTGGTGTTGAGAGTGAATTTATCAAGTTCACTACCATACTCTCCCAAATAATTCCTTTAGGATCTTGATTGAAATTAATAAATTAACTTGAAGGTAACTTCCTTTGCAATGATAATGGCCCTATCTTTTGGCTTCCATCCGCCACACTAGAGCATGTTTACAATGAGCCAAGGTCAAAGCATCTAGTGAGTTCCTGGCCCTGCTGGGAAGCCCAAGTGCCTTCCTGTCCTCTGCCTGCCCTGCTGGCTACCCACAGACCTTAAAAGGCCCATTAGGAAGAGGCCTTCCCTCCATCATTAACTCCTGTGCCCTGTGGACTAGACCACAGTTCTAGGAAGAAAGGTCTTTCCCCAAATTCTACCCACAAATCCTAAATGGGCATGTGGGGGAGCAGCTGCAGAGAAGCCACACCCTGGTGCCCACCCAGCACAGGCACCTGGAGTTAGAATCACTGGGGCTACAGGGAGAGGGGGGAGCTCATCCTGCAGCACCAGGGTTCTGATTGAGTGGGACCTCCTGGGAGAACAAGAATGCAGATGTCCTGATGTTCTTTCTTTATACTAGTGTTGGGAGGTATGGAGAAGATTAGTAATGGAATTTACAAGAGTAGATGAGAAAGACAAGGAGAGCGTAACAGCGATACATGAAGTCAGGATGACTGTCCCCCAAAGACAGTAACCCCAGCAAAGCCACTCGGACCTCCGCCTACCCGGCCCCACTCCCACCTCCTCAGCCTTCAATAAAGTGTGGCAGGTAGATCACAGCAGCAAGGTCACCTGGAGCTTGTTATAAATTCATACCTTGGACTGCACTCTGGTCCTGCAGAGTCAGAATCTGCATTTTAACCCAAGCGCCAAGGAGCAAGAGCAGTGAGTGCCAGGGTCACCTGAGCTGGATGGTGTTCACAGCAACAGCTGATCTAACTGTTTGAACCTGGCACCCTCTCTCCAGGGACAAGCCTAGCCTCAGGAGTAGGGCCCGGCCCCAGTTCAGGGCAAAGCTGAAAAATGAATGAACCAAAGCTTCTGTCAGACACCAGGTTCCTCGGTGGTCCACGCCATTTTCTGCACTGAGGGCTGTGTGGAGTGAGAGACAAGCATCAGGTCAGTATGACACACCCCCGGGTCCCAGTCCCAGCAGTATCCCGTACAGCGGCTGTGATATGGGGCCCCTACATGAGCCTCAGCTGACTTGCCTGTCAAATGGCAATAACTCCACCCACCACACAGACTTGTTAGGAAGACAGAGGTAATGCTCAAAGCTGAGCAGAGCGTGGGAGCAGGAGGGCCTTATGTTTGCTTCGGTCCAGAATGAGAAGGAGCAAGTCATTAATTACTTCATTCAACAAACACTGAGCATCCAGCACTGTGCTGGGCTCTACGGATACCAGGGATACCACGGCCAACCTGTTTCTCCCTGCTGAAGTTCCGGACAGCTGTTGTAACAAAGTATCACACAAATAGGGTAGCTTAAAGCAAACAGAGATGTAGACTCTGTTAATTCTTGAGGCTCCAAGTCCAAAGTCATGCTTTTGGGAGCCTGAGAGAGAACACATTCTTGAAGGCCTGAGAGCGTTCCGTGTCTCTCCTTGTCCCTAGCATGCTGGTGGCAGCTTAACTCAAATCTCTGCCTCACGATCACATTATTCTTCCAGTGTGTCTGTCTCTGGCTCTGTTTCCCTCTTTTCATAGGGACTGGAGTCACTGGATTAGGGCTTACCCCAATTCAGCATAACCTCACCATAATAAGAGTATGTTTACAAAGACTCCTTCCAAAGAAGTCACATTCACTGATTCTGGGTGGCGTCAAGGATAAAGCCAGATAGTCATTAACTTGGTAAGGACAGGCTTTATTCCGTAATAATGATTGCAATGGGAAAGAGGGTTGGAGTGAAGGAAGCTCAACTTAAATCTGTACAGAGTTGACTGCGCATTTTAAAGGGAGAATGAGGGGAAAGGAAGGAGGACCCTCAGGGGAGGGGCAGAAGGGGCACCAGCAGAGTCCGGGTTTGTTCATTGGCACTTCTCTGGAGCAGAAGCAAACTACTGTATTCCTAAGACTTAGGAACAGTGATGTGGTAAGTGCTCAGTAAAGATGTGCAAACCAAGGAATAAAGATGCTTCCTCTTCACCCTCATGAGGCTTCAATCTCTCTTTAGCCCTGAGGGTCTGGAGGCCCCCAGCTTCCTCTATGCGGCATCCCGGGCTGGAGCCCATTTCAGCCCACTGCTTACACAGTCCAGTGCTGGTGCTAGAGATGCTGTGTCCGCCGGCCAGCAGATGCTGCTATGGTGGGGCTGGGAGTGGAGGAAGGCTTGGGGGAGGGCTCTGACTGTGGAAGATAAGAGGAGAGGACGCTGGGTTGAGCGGGGAAGACCAGGTTGCCATGTGGATCTCACAAACTTTTGGCCTACCCAACAGGGGTGCTGGAGTCCTGAGTTGGGCAAAAATGGTCCTTAGCTATTACTCTGGTATTCGTATGGTGAAAGGATGGTGCAACTATTAAGTACCTACTGAATTTCCACCTGTGACAAGGGAGACAGGAGAAAGAAAAAAGAAGGGGCGACTATCTTCAGACTCTTTCACATTCATGTAACATTCAAGCCTCAGACCAACCCTATGGCAGAGGAAGGTACAGTTATCACCCTCTTTTTACAGATGGAAAAGCCAAGGCTCAGAAAGGCAGGCAACTTTACCACCACAGCTACTAAATGGCCGGACTGGGATCTGAACCGGGTTGATTGGACCAAAAGTTCTTGCATCTTCTCCCATGCCACAGAACCCTTCCTCCAGCTGCTGTCACTCCTGGGCACTCACTAAGTGCCCAGTCACCATGCTCTATGCTTTCCCCACATTGTCTTGGTCAAGCATCAGGACAGCACTTTACGAGGAAGAGGAGAAAGGAGCTAGTCCGGAGTCATGTGGCTCCAAAGTGGCAGGGCCAGGATGGGAGCCCTTATCTGTCTGCCTCACAGGCATAACCTCCTCCCCCAGAGGGAAAGCTATAGTGTCCAGAGGCTGCAAGGCTCACGGAGGAAACTTGTTCCCCTGCCGCGTGCAGGGGCGGATGCTCTGAGACCCCTGGGGCCTTTGGCTGGCAGCAGCACACAGATGGCACCAACCCAGATGCAGAAGCCTGGGAACTGCCTGGGTGGGGCTGGCCAGAGGGTGGGGACCAGCTGTTCAGCATCTGAATCCCCTCAGGCTGGGTAACAGGAGATTGAGTCAGCCCTGATCCCCGACCCATGTCCCCACCGACAGAGCCACTAGTGCTGCTGGCTCTGTGTCCTCAGCTGCTGTGTGCCCAGATGCTGATAAGCTTCTTAGTGAGCCAAGCTGTGCCTGAGGAAAAGGGAGCAGGTGGAGGACGAGGGGAGCAGAGAGCAGCAGGGTCAAGGAGCAAAGGCTGTAGGACCCAAGAGAGGCCAGATGTGGGCCGAGGCCTCAACTCCACCTCTTGCCCCAGCTGTGGGCAAGGTGAGGGCCCCTGGCTTCAGTGCTGGGATTCCTGGGTTCAAACTTCAGTTCCAACTCCCTCCCTCCCCATCAGCAAGCTCCGCTACACCTCTAAGTTGGGGGTAGTAACTTCTTAGGAGAATAAAATGACTGAATTAATAATGAAGGATCTAACACCTAGTAGGTGCCTGGTTTAGTGTGGTTAGGATCCTCACCTGCCCTAAGAGATGAGGACCAAAGACCCCTCCCTGTCCCTGGAGCGCTTTCAGGTGAGGGTAGTATGGAGCAGATTTGGAGCAGATTTTTTTTTTTTTTTTTTTTGAGACAGAGTCTCACTATGTCACCCTGGGTAGAGTGCTATGGCGTCATAGCTCACAGCAACCTCAAACTCTTGGGCTTAAGTGATTCTCTTGCCTCAGCCCACCAAGTAGCTGGGACTACAGGCACCTGCCACAGGCCCAGCTATTTTCTTTTCTTTTTTTTTTAAGTCTCTATTTTTTTTAATAAATGATATGTATGTACATTAATACAATCATGGGGTACAGTGTGGTGTTTTCATATACAATTTGAAATATTTTCATCAAACTGGTTAACTTAGCCTTCATATCATTTTCTTATTGTGTTAAGACGTTTATATTCTACTTTTAGAAAGATTCATTTGTACCCTTGTGAGATAAACCATAGAGGTGATCCCTCCAATCACCCACCCTCCACTCATCTACCCCCTCCCATCTCCTCCCCCTCCCCATATTCTTAGGCTATAATTAGGTTATAGCTTTCCTATGAAAGCTATAAATCAGTTTCATAATAGGGCTGTGTACATCGGATACTTTTTCTTCCATTCTTGTGATACTTTGCAAAGAAGAACATTTTCCAGCTCCATCCATGTAAACATGAAGGAGGTAAAGGCTCCATCTTTATGGCTGTATAGTATTCCATGGTGTACATACACTACAATTTATTAATCCATTCGTGGATAAATGGGCACTTGGGCTTCTTCCATGATCTAGTAATTATGAATTGAGCTACAATAAACATTCTGATACAAATATCTCTGTTGTAATGTGATTTTTGGTCTTCTGGATATATACCTAATAAAGGAATTGCAGGATCAAATGGCAGGTCTATTTTTAGTTCTCTAAGTGTTCTCCACACGTCTTTCCAAAAGGAACGTATTAGTTTGCATTCCCACCAGCAGTGTAGAAGTGTTCCCTTTTAATAAAAAGTTTCTTAACAAAGAAAATTCCATGGATGGATTCACTGATGAATTCTGCCAAACACTTAAAGAAGAACGAATACAATGATTTTTGTTTTTGAAACTCCTAAATTTTAGGATGCTTTTTTTTATTATTATTTTTATTGAATGGTAACTATGTACATTAATGCATTTCTGGGGTACAATGTGGTGTTTTCACATACAATTTGAAACATTTCCATCAAACTGGTTAACATAGCCTTCATGTCATTTTCTTAGTTGTTGTGTTAAAACGTTCATATTCTACTCTTAGAAAGATTCACTTGTACCCTTGTAAGGTAAACCACAGAAGTGATCCCTCCAATCACCCTCCCTCCACCCATCCCCCCTCCCCTATCCCTCCCCCCTTCCCATATTCTTAGGCTGTTATTAGGTTATAGCTTTCATATAAAAGGT
>NW_003852406.1:29710814-29713236 GCF_000181295.1 Otolemur garnettii
AAACTATCTGCTATCTGAATTTCAGAATCTCTTGGCATGTCTGGAAAGTTCTCTTTCATAATTTCATGAAGAAGAGCCTCTGTATTTTGTGAAGCAACTTCATCGCCTTCAGGGATTCCTATAAGACAAATCTTAGTTTTTTTTGAATTATCCGAGAGCGCTCTGAGAGTAAGATCTGTTTTTGCTCTCCATTTCTTTTGGTCTTTGCGCTCCTGGGCTTCTTCAAAAGCTTTGTCTTCAATGTCAGGGATCCTTTCTTCTGCCTGTTGCACTCTGTTATGGAGGGATTCCATGGTATCTTTCAAATCCTTGAAGGCTGCAACCTCTTATCTCAGTGTTTCAAACTCTTTGGTCATTTTATCTTTGAAATCATTGAATTCTTGAGACATCTTTTGAATGATTTCTTGAGATACCTTTTGAATAATTTCTTGAAATTCTAATTGCCTCCTTTCTTTCATTCTGTTAATCTCATTTGCCATCCAAATTCTGAACTCGATTTTTGACATATCAGCCATTTGCTTGTGGATGGGATCTTCAATTGCTTCTACCCCATCCTTCTTTGGGGGACTTGATCTACTCTGGTTATTCTGGTTACCAGAGTTTTTCCGCTGATTCCGCCTCATGGTGAGTTTGCACCGTTTGGAGACTGTCCCAAAACCCTTCAGCCTGTGGCTGCAACTGACGAAGACCCAAACGGCAGGCGCTACAGGGGGATGCGCTGGTCAAACAGTCTTTAGGGCACCTCGCTCAGGTGCTCAGGGGGCTGTGGCCAAGTGGTGGCAGCCTAAGGATATGTACTCATCAAACAGTCCTCGGTGCGTCTGGCTCAGGTGACTCGGAATGGCAGCTGAGTGGCAGCAGCTACTCAGGGGACGTAGGGGGTCAAACATTCCTTGGGGGGGCATTCAGGTGTGGGGTGGGTGGCCAAGCAGCAGCAGCCACAGGGGGACACATGGTCAAACAGTCTTCAGGGTGCCCCACTCGGGTGTCTGGGGGGCGACGGCAGCCAGGGGACATGGGGGTAGAACAGTGCTGAGAGTGCCCCTCTCAGGTTCCCTGGGGCAGCTGCCAATCAGCGGCAGCCGCAGGTCAAGCAGTCCTGGGTGCGCCTTACTCAGGTGCTCAGGGGTAATGACCAAGCGGGTCAAAGTCTTAGGGGTGCCCCACTCGGAAGTCTGTGGGCTGTGGCCAAGTGGCGGCAGCCATGCAGGTAGAGTAGTCCTCCGCCACTCGGGTGCCTGGGGGTAGCCATGAGGCAGCAGGTGAGCAGGGAATGCGCAGCTCAAAGAGTCCTGGGGCGCCCCACTCAGGTGTCCGGGGACAGCGGCCAAGCAGCAGTAGCTGTGGGGGATATGCAGGTAGAATAGTCCTCGGTGCGCCCAGCTCAGGAGCCCAGGAGGCTGCTGCCGAGCGGTGGCAGCCTAGGGCAATGTGTGAATCTGGCTCGGGTGACTGAGTGTGGCAGCTGAACGGCGGCAGTTACGCAGGGGACATGCGGGTCAGACCATCCCTGGGGGCCGTTCAGGTGCCCAGGAGGTGGTGGCCGAGCAGCAGCTGCTGCAGAAGGACGTGCTGGTCAAACAGTCCTCAGGGCGTCCCACTCTGGGGCCTGGGGGGCAGTGGCCCAGCGGTGGCAGCCGCTGGCATTGTGCAGTGGAACAGTGCTGGGAGCATCCCTTTCAGGTTCCCTGGGGTGGCTGTTAATCAGCGGCAGCCCTACAGGTCAAACAGTCCTGGGCACTCCCTGCTCAGGTGCCCAGGGACAGTGACCAAGTAGGTCAAACAGTCTTAGGGGTGCCCGACTCGGGTGTCTGGGGGCAGTGGCCAAGCGGCAGCAGCCACGCGGGTCGAACAGTCCTCCGCCACTGGGTGCCTGGGGGCAGCCAAAGCGGTAGCTGTGTTACAGTTGCACGGGTCAAACAGTCCTGGGGCGCCCCGCTCGTGTGCCCAGGGGGATGCGGCCAAACGGCGGCAGCCTAGGGGGACACGCAGTTGGAGCAGTCCTCCGTGTGCCTGCTCAAGTGACCAGGGTTGTCGGCCGAGCAGTCGCAGCTATGCAGGGGACACACGGGTCAAACCGTGCTGGGCGCGCCTCGCTAAGGTGCCCTGGAGCAGCTGCCAAGTGGCAGCAGCTGCGGCTCAAACAGTCCTCAGTGTGCCCCACTCGAGTGCTGGGGCAGCAGCCAAGTAGCAGCAGCCATGCAGGTAGAATAGTCCTCCACCGCTCAGGTGCCGATGGGCGGCCAGGAAGTGCCAGCTGCGGGGGTGGGGTGGGGGGGTATGGGGGGATGAGTGGGTCAAATAGTCCTGGGGCGCCCTGCTCGGGTGCTCAGAGGGCTGCAGCCAAATGGCAACAGCCCAGGGGGACACGCAGGTGGAACAATCCTCAGCGCTCCCCGCTGGGATGCCGGGGAGTGGTGGT
>NW_003852406.1:29713266-29736767 GCF_000181295.1 Otolemur garnettii
GGGCGGGACATGCAGCTCCAGCAGTTCTCTGGCTGCAGGGCTGGGACAGGGTGCTTGGTCCGGTGGGTGAGGGGATGCTAATCTTGGGCCTCCTCTCACTGTCTCTGCAGGCAAGGGGGTGGACTGGGAATTCAAAAGGGTCGTACAGCATTAGTTCGATTTTTCTGCCTAGCTAGAGGGTGTTTGGAGTCTCAAGAGCGTCCCTCTAGAGGAGTAGACCCCTCTTTCTGTAGCTGTCACACGTGGAGTGAGACAATAAGTCCTCAGTTCACCGCCAGACTGTAGGAAACTCACAGGAGCAGACAAAGAGAAAAAAAACGCACCTTTCTTGGGGGCGGGGTCAGATATCCTTCCTTCGGGATGTATTACGTACCTGTAGGTTGCTTTCTAGGAGACGCAACTTGCCTCAGCAGAGATGTCCTGCAGATGTCTTTCTTCTCTCTCAGCTGGGCTCCTAGTCTTCAACTTTGTTTGATTATTTTCTGGACTTTATCCTTCCCTCTGGACGGGAGCTTCTGTCCAAAGCTGGTACCTGTCGGCTATCTTGCTCCTCCCATCAGTTGTTATTTTATTTTTCTTTCTTTGTTGCTGTTGTTGATGTTGCAATTGTTATTGTTGTTTAGCTGACCCAGGCCAGGTTTGAACCCACCTACCTCAGAGTATGTGGCCAGTGGCCTAACCATTAAGCTACAAGTCCCAAGCCCAGATCTGACCCTTTTAACAAATAAATCTGTTAGGAGGCCAAATGAAGCAAGCCTCAGAAGGAAGGATCCCCCAGGGAGGAAACGCCTCACTGTTTGTATTCCCAGGGCCCAGAGGGTGCTTGTCATCCAACCCAGCTTGTAGAAACTGTCAAGGGTCAACAAGGGAAGAAGCAGAGCCACATGAATTACCGCTAAGGATGAATTCTAGGAGACCATGAAATCCACTATCTAACCCTACAAGATGGAGAAGTCAGGCCCCAACTCCTGCTGGAGAAGATGACAGATCCCACGTGGCTATTCTGTCCTCTCTGGCCAGCGCCACTGCAGCCTAGGCCTCAGCTGATGAGCTAGCAGGTCTCACCCAAGGCAAGTGTAAAAAGGACACACAGCTGTGATAGGCAGAGCCTAGGGCCAGGATGTCAGCCTGTGTGTCTGGCCTGTGGACAACTGCTCAGCTTGCAGCTGGGGCTGGGCTAGGCCAGCCAGGGGCCAGGCGTACAGCAGGGAGGGGACCTGCTCATCTCCACAGCCAGCATACCCCCAGGAACACTCACCAAAAGGCACTCCTTTTCCTAGTTTAAATGTATGTATATATTTATTGTGAAATATTCCAAACACACATAAATCTGTGAGAACTCATATAACACACATCTTGGGTAACACTCTCCACCATTATCAGAATGTAGTCACATTTAGCCGTATTTGCTTCAGATCTTTTCTTGTTTTATGAAATAAAGCATTTCAGATACAAATAAAATCCTCAGAACCTCTCCCTGAGCTTATTGCTCTTCTCATCCTCAGAGATAACCCCTGCTCTAAACTTAGAGTTTATCACTCTTGCGTGGTTTTTCTAGTTGTGCTACTTATGTATCTTTAAACATTAGCCGATGTGTATATGTCCATATTAGCTATGTATTGTGTGTGATTTGTATGTATGATTCAACATTTACTTTTTTGCTTAACACTTTTTTAAAATAAGATTTATTTAGGGGAGACTTCCGACCTGGGTCGTCCCCTTTGCTGGGAGCTCTGGTGCTTTTTCATTCCTTCTGTATCCCTTTCTGTCTTACCACTAGGGAAAAAGGATTTATTTATTTTAATGCATCTGATTCTAGATCAAGTGTTAGTAAATATTTTCTGTAAACAGACAGATAGTAAATATTCTAGGCTTTGCAGGCCAGGTATGCTCTTTGTTTTGTGTTTGTTATTGCTGTTTTATTTGTTTATAGCTCTTTAATAATATAAAAACCATTCATCTTAGCTCCTGGGCTATACAAAAATAGGCCGCAGGCCGGATGTGGTGGTTGGGTGGTAGTTAACCAATTGCAGGTCCAGGTCGTATTCCATTGTATGAATATCCCACATGCAGTCCTCTGTGTCCCTGTTGGTGACATCTAAGCTGTTTCCAATTATCACTACTATCCAGAGGGTGACTATGAACATCATTATATAAATGTGTGAGCCCCTCCAGTGTACACACGGAG
Source organism: Otolemur garnettii (assembly GCF_000181295.1). Lineage (NCBI taxonomy): Eukaryota > Metazoa > Chordata > Mammalia > Primates > Galagidae > Otolemur > Otolemur garnettii. The sequence continues at coordinate 29,715,455 of NW_003852406.1, forward strand.
AAGTGGGATATCTGGGCATTGGACAAAGCATCTTCGACTTCACAATATGGCATCAATTTCTCTCCAAACTGCTAATTTGCATCCCCAGCAGCAGCTTATGAGCATTTCTGTTGTTCCCATCCTTGCTAGCGCTGGCTATTCTAGGGCTTTTGAAATAAAATGAACTAGTGTCTTACTGTGGTTCTATTTGCATTCCCCTCATTCCTGCTGAGCTTGGACCTCTTTTCCTGTGTTAGCAGGCCATTCAGCTTTCCTTTCCTACGAATTGCATATTCATATCATTTGCCCACTTCCTTTTTGGTTAGTTGACTTCTTAAAAATCCTAATGTGTATACAAATTCCTTAAATATATTCTGGATATGTATTCTTTGTTACATGAATTGCAAATATCTTCTCCTATTCTGTAGTCTCTCTCTCTTTTTGTTTTTAAGACAGAGTTTTGCACTGTCCAGACTGGAGTGCTGTGGCACCATCACAGCTCACTGCAACCTCAAACTCCAGGGCTCAAGTGCTCCTCCTCCCTCAGTCTCCCAAGTAGCTGGGACTATAAATGCATACCACCATGCCTGGCTAATGAGACCGAGGTCTCGCTCTTTCTCTGGCTGGTCTCAACTCCTGAGCTCAAGCAATCCTCCTGCCTCAGCCTCCCAGAGTACTAGGATTACAGGCACAAAGCACCATTCCTGGCCTCCCAGCCCTTTCAAAAGGCTCCAATCCCATCCATGAGGGCACACCTTCATTACTTAATCACTTCCTAAAGTCCCCACCTCTTAATACTACCATATTAGGGATTAAGTTTCAACATACGAATTTTGCAGGACACATTTAGACCATAGCAATATTCTTCATGAAATGTCTTGTGTATCCTAAATTGTCAGGCTTTTGTTGCTATCATGATTTTCATATTTCTATTAATTCTCTAATTGGTTATTACTGATCTTTAGGAAATATCCAGTTTTTTAAAAGTGAATCTTGAATTCAGCAACCTTGATAACCCTCTTACTAGTTTTAAGAATTTGTCTACATATTTATCTTGGATTTTCTGTGTAGACAATGATATAATCTGTGAATACAGGTAATTTGTCTTTCCAATTCTTTCTTTTCTTTTTTTTGTTTTAGTGAAAAAAATATTTTTAAAATTTCAGATTAATATAAGGGCATAGACAATTGAGTTTGTTAAGAAAAATCTGCAAATACAAGAGTTAGGACATACCCCTACATTATATCTGTTAGGTAGAGGCTTTCTGAGCCCTTTCCCCCTCTCCTCTACTCCTCTTTTATTTTTTCTTTTTCTTTCTTTCCTCTTCTTTTATTTTCAATGAGGTCTTGCTTTCTTGCCCTTGCTAGACTGCAATGGTATAATCATAACTCACAGCACCTTCAAATTCCTGGGCTCAAGCAATCGTCCTGCTTTAGTAACCTGAGTAGCTGAGCTAGGCACCATCATACTCAATTAAGTTTTCTATTTTTTTGTAGAGACGGGGGTCTTCTTATGTTGTTCAAGTTGGTCTCAAATTCCTGACCTCAAACAATCCTCCCACCTTAGCTTCCCAAAGTGCAGGGATTACGGGAATGAGCCACCATACCCAGCCTTATTTCTTTATATTATAGATCGAATCAGATAAATTTCTGATGTTGAGCAATTTGTGACCTAAAAAAAAAAGGCAATTTCATATGGTTTAACCTAGCACGTTGCTTAGGACAGCGGTTTTCAATTTGTGGGTCATGACCCCTTTGGGGGTCAAATGACCCTTTCACAGGGGTGGCCTAAGACCATCCCGCACATCAGGTATTTACATTACGATTCATAACAGTAGCAAAATTACGGTTATGAATTAGCAACGAAAATAATTTTATGGTTGGGGGTTACCACAACATGAGGAACTGTATGAAAGGGCCACAGCATTAGGAAGGTTGAGAACCACTGGCTTAGGACCTCAGTGCTGTATTAGATGAAACAGTGATAGAAGGTATCCTGGACTAAGTCCTGAAGTATAATAATTGCTATCACTAAAGGAAGCTAGTTTGCTAATAGTTTGCATTGAATGAGTATTAAATTTGTCAAGGTAGCATATTGCATTAGCAAATTATCTGATGTTCGCTCACAGATATATGTATTTTGGGAATAAAACCTACTTTGTCATGTTGCATTTTGTGTGTGTGTGTACATTGCTATATTTGATTTGAAATTACTTTATTTAGAATTTTGGAATCTATGTTCATAATAACTAATAATAACTAACACATAGGTTTTCTGTGGTCTGGACATACTTAAGACACTTTGCGTGAATTATTTCATTTTATCCTAGAAGGTTTATTGTAAAGGTTATTGTTTTCCCTTTATATATGAGGGAATTAAGTCACAGAAATCAAATTACTTTCCTAAAGTCACAGGGAAAACGAGTAGCCACCCCTGAATATAAATCTAGATTGCCAGACTCAAGAGGCCACTTAGTAACCACTACTCCATGCTATCCTGGACGACAAACCCATCAATTCACATTGGTCTATATATAGCACACTTTTTTTCATATGTCCTTGTTTCAGTTTGGCACCAAGATTATACTATCCTTAAAAAATAATTGGATCACTTTTCCTCTTTTTCTTTTATTTTAAGAAGTATTTGTCAAAATTCTATAAAAACTTATTTCATGGGCAGCGCCTGTGGCTCAGTGAGTAGGGTGCCACCCCACATACCGAGGGTGGTGGGTTCAAACCCAGCCCCAGCCAAACTGCAACAAAAAATAGCCGGACATTGTGGTGGGCACCTGTAGTCCCAGCTGCTTGGGAGGCTGAGGCAAGAGAATCACGTAAGCCCAAGAGCTGGAGGTTGCTGTGAGCTGTGACGCCACAGAACTCTACCGAGGGTGACAAAGTGAGACTCTAAAAAGAAAAAAAACAAAGAAACTTATTTCATTTGGAGTGAATTCACTGATTATTATTCTGGCTAACTTCCTTAGCATGGTTGCTTCATGTTTTTAAATCTTGGTATTGTAGGCTCAGTTTCTTTCTTTCTTTCTCTTTTCTTTCTTTCTTTCTTTTTTTTTTTTTTTTTAAGCAAGATCTAAATCTGTTGCCCCAGATTAGAGTGCAGTGGTGTCTGAAACCTCCAACTCCTGGGCTCAAGTGATACTCCCACCTAAGCCTCCCAAAATTCGGGGATTACAGTTGTGAGCTACGATAGTAGGTTGTGAAATATCTCTTTATCTGGGTTTGACTGAGGCATCCTCAAGACTAGACTTCAGTGATACATCTTTGGCAGGACTATCACCAAAGTGATTCTGTGTTCTTATTATATCCTATCAGGCCATACACAATTTTAATTTGCTCCATGTCTCGTAAGGTTAATTTCGACCACTTGATTAAGGTGGTGTGCTGGTTTCTTACTATGTATTACTGCTATGGCAAATCACTGCAAACATAGTATCTTAAAACAATTTAAATATATGTATATATATTTTATTTTACAGTCTGGAGTTAAAATCTAAAATTGGTCTTTACGGGGCTAAAATCAAGGCATCGGCAAGGCTGTTTCTTTGGAGGTTCTAGAAAATAATTCATTCCTTGTCTCGTCCAGCTTCTAGAAGGTACCTGGTCTTTAAAGAAGAAAAAAAAATTTTAGCTGTATCGCTCCAATCTCTCCTTCCATCTTCACATTCATTCATTCTCCTTCTCTGACCTCTTGCTCCCTCTGATGAGGACCCCTGTGACCACATTGGGCTCACCCATATAACTTAGGATAATCTCCCCATCCAAAAATCTTTAACTTAATCACACCTACAAAATCCCTTTTACTATGTAAAGCAACTTTCCCAAGTTCTGGGATTAGGACATGGACATCTTTGGGGGGCATTATTCAATCTGTCACAGGTTGTATCTGCCACAAGGCTTCTCCTCTATAAAGTAAGCCCTTTCTCCCTCATAAGTATTTTATGGGGAGGTACTTTGAAACTATGTAAGTATCTCATTTCTCAACAAACATCCAAACATCTATTTACTTCAATTTGGGCTCATAGTTCTATTTTATTTAATAAGTTATAATTCATGACTATTATTCTTTTCATGTTCAAGTTGTCTCAGATTTGGTCAGTGAAGTCCCTTTAAGGTAGCTTCTGTGGTGGCTCCCATAGCTCAGTGGTTAGGGCGTCGGCCACATACGCCCAGGCTGCTGGGTTCTAACCCGCCCCAGCCATCTAAACAGCAATGACAACTGCAACAAAAAAATAGCCGGGCGTTGTGACGGGCGCCTGTAGTCCCAGCTACTTGGGAGGCTGAGGCAAGAGACTCACTTAAGCCCAAGAGTTTGAGGTTGCTGTGAGCTGTGACGCCATGACACTCTACTGAGGGTGACACAGTGAGACTCGGTCTCAAAAAAAAAAAAAAAAGGCAGCTTCTGTGTCCCTTTGACACCTCCCGTCATTTTTCAGAGCACTTCCTTTACTCTGTGGCCCAAGTGGAGGCTGTTTTGCATAGATATTATATTTTCTCCCTCCCTCTTTTTCTTCCTACTCTCTCATCTTTGCTTACCTAGCTCTTACAGTTTTATAGTTGCCTCCAGATTTTAAGGCAGTGATTTTCAACCGGTGTCCAGTGATTTTCAACAGTGATCCATGAGAGGACCTTGGGTGTGCCACAGAAAACTTTCAAGATCATTAATTAAATTATTTTCAAAGGAAGTTCAAAGCACCATTAAGTATATTCCTTTCTTTACTCTTTTTTTGGATCAACATAATTTAAGTGTGCTGCGGAAGTTTAACTATAGGTTCGAGAGTGCCATGAGATAAAAAAGGCCAAAAAACACTGTTTTATGGCATGTTGAAGCACCTATCCTGTGGCATATGGGGGCTAAGACATCCTATCAAGCCAAGGCTACAGACCACACAGCCGCAGTAGGCTCCTGCCCCCTGCATCCTTTCAAGGATTGGGTACACCCAAACTACCAGTTTATAGCCAAGAGTCTTTTGCCCCAAAGGATTTGCCACTGTTCAGCTTCCAAAGCCCAACAGGCCCCAGGCTTTGCATTGCTTTTCTGGTTTTGATTCATGGAGATGATGATCTCATTTTTCTGCCTGGCTATGTCTTTTTATTCACTTTGTACATCTCACCTATTATTATTGCAGTTTGGAGAAGAGAGGATGCTCTCAAGCCTAATTTCTCCAAACCATCCTAAGGGGGGAGGAAGCTGCTGGGTGTTTTTCTTTTTTAAAGACCATATGCGAAGAAGTTAGATTATAGCAAAAAGACATTGGAAGAAGCAATAGGAAAGCAAGACTGAAAGTCCTGGAGAGAAGGTGGCAAAGTTGCCTTTTTTAGGTGATTACTCCCCCAGAACCTGCTGGTCCTGCTTTGTTCCTGAGTTGTTAGATTTGCCTGTTGGGGCCCACACAGGGGAGGATGTGGGGCTGGAATGAGAGGGAGGAGTGTATGGATTACCGGAAGCTGTCAGAGGTCCTTTTGGAACCCTAATAGAGGAGACAGGTGGGGGGGGACGTTCCCTGGCGCTGACAACTATCCTATGATATCTCCCAATCCCCAAAGCTATGGTACTGATTCCAAAACTTGGGGAGAACCACCTGGCTGGGGGAAGGGTGTGCCTGCGCTCTTGAGTTACCGGAGCTGTCACTGGTCAGCCCAGGTTAGCAGGCCCAAAGAGGAAGGCACAGCCAGCCCCTCTGGCCCATCCCTCCCCTTAACTCTGCTCCCTTCCCCAGTCCCCAGGCTGGGTGAAGGGACCCCGAGCTGTTTCACCTTCCCAAATTCCACACACTTTTCCTAAGTGCCTTCCTGGAAAATGTGAGCAGATAGCAGTGCCCCCTCCCATTGGCTCAGTCCTGGCAGTGTCCTTTCTTTCAGCCAACCCCATGGGGGTTAAGATCATTCATTTTCCCAAAGCCTCCCCCCTTCCACCAGTCCTGCGTTTATGGTGACAACAAAGCCCCGAGATTCCCCACCAGAGCACATCCACTTCCCTGAACTGCAGAGGGATCCTGCCCTGGCCTCTGCCCGCCTCGAGGCCTCAGTCTCCCCGGCTGTACAAAGGGCGCAGGCGCTGTCCTGCCGACTCCCTTGGAAGATGGTTGGGAGGCCTGAACAGGTCGGGAAGTACCGAGCCCAGCCACCTGCCGACGACCCACACTCGTCTGATCGGAACAGTGGGCGGGGCTCACAGCTGCTGCCCACGCGGGGCTCGGCGGGGCTCGGCGGGGCTCTCCGCTGAGTCCTAGTGACCGCCGCCAGCGCTCAGACCTTGGGGGACCAGGACGACTTCTCAGTGCCTGCTCGCGACTCTCCAGTGACGGCTGCCACCCACCCCCGCCCGCCATGAGGAGCGCACACTCCCTGCTCCTGTTCTCCCTGGTCGCCCTCTGCGGATGCGGTGGGTTCTGTTCGGGGACGAAGGAGGGGCGCGTGGGTTGGGTTGGGCCGGGCTGGACTGGCCACAGGTGGGAGGAAAGGGAGGGCACCCTGCGCCCAGGCGAGGGGCCCGAGGTTGTCCCGGCCGGACGGGAGCGCGGGTAGGGCAGCGGGGGCGGGCCTGGAAGGTGGGTCTGCGGGTTTGCAGTGGGGGCCGCCGCGAGGACCAGCGCCACGCTCCGTGGCGAGCGTCTTTGGCTGGGGCAGCCGGCTGTAGGACACTGGCTCTGCAGGCAGCCACTGTCATCCCCAGCGCAAGAAAGGGTAGGTAGGGGTGCACGGACTCCGGGATAAACCCTGACAGACAGGGGACAAGGCTCCTTTGTCGAAACTTCTTTTTTTTGAGACAGAGTCTCACTCTGTCAAACTTGGTAGAGTGCTATGACGTCATAGCTCACAGGAACCTCAAATTCTTGGACTCAAGTGATCCTCTTGTCTCAGCCTCCCAAATAGCTAGGACTAAGGCACCTGTCACACACCTGGCTATTTTCAGAGACGGGGGTCTTGCTCTTGCTCAGTCTGGTCTCGACCTCCTGAGCTCAGGCAATCCACCCTCAGGCTCCCAGAGTGCTAGAATTATAGGCGTCAGCCACCACGCCCGCCCTCCGTGTGACTTTCTTGAAAGAGTGAGCACAGAGCAGCCAGCAACCTGGACCAAGTAAGCACTTGGGAGTGAGTCTGCTGTTCAGCCTGGGGGAAGTCTCCTCCAACACAGGTATTGTAGAGATGGGGCAACTTAGCCCAGCGGGAGAAGGGCTTGCCCAAATCATCAGCCCAGAGATGTTTTGCACTTTGGGAGTAGCTCTCCCAGGAAATGCATTTTATGCCACCACCACCACTGGTCACCCAACCCTGGAGGGTTGGCTGGCCTGGATGGCCAGCCTGGCTGAGGGCTGGGCTGGTGAAGTGGAGGGGGGATCTCTAATCAGCCCTTCTTCAGGCAGAGTTCAGACGTGTAGAGGATTGCCTTCTTGCAGCCTCAGTTTCCCCACCGGAGTTCCAAGGGCTCTTTCAGCTCTTACGCTCTGACCCAGGCTTTTCTTCCATGCCCCAGTGTTCTAGAGAACCAGCATTGCTTCTTTCTTGGACAGAAACCCACCAAAGAGGGTGCAGGATGTAGGAGTAGAGGCATACAAAGTTCCTAAGGGAAGTAGAGCTCTCATCAGAGATGGTGTCCACACACAGTATGTGTGTCATGGCTCTGCTACTACTTGCTGGGTAATCCTGTGCCAGTTTTTTGCCCACTTTGAGCCTTAGTTTCCCCATCCACCCTATGGAGATGATATGCCCTGCCTGTATACATGGGGACTCAGATGTGTGTGTGTGCCACTTGCAGTGATTCTTAGGTGTGATCTTGGGGCAGCCTGCATCAGGCTCACAGAATCAATATCTGGAAATGAAGCCTAGGAATCTGCATTTATGCAAGCATCCAGGTGAGTTGTGCACATGACTGGAGAAATGTTAACCTTTTATTTTACGTTCTTTGTAAAAGATAAAATCTCAACTCTCAAAAAAGTTCATAGCTTCCTTTTAATGAACACAAATCTGTGTTCCTTTCCTCCATTAAGGAAACAGCCCCAGCTGAAAATCACTCTGCCTTTCCCGATGCCCACTTGCCACTAAGATTCTGTTAACCATTATTTTCTGTATTCCAAAATAATAGGTATATCTTCAATATAGATTTTTTAGATTAAATTTTTTTTTTCAGATTAGACACATTTACACAGTTTAGAATTCCAGCTATACTTTCCTCTCAGATTATTAACCCTTTTAGTAGGGGAGTTTTTCCAGGAAACGCTTCTAAAGCCAAAACCTTGGACAGAGGCTGATGGGCCAACGCCTCATCAGAATCCTTGGATCATAGCTGACCCCTAGTGGCAGCCTCTCTGTTTAACTCTGACAGCCCATGGGCTGGGATGTGACCCCTCCCTTCAACTATATCCCAGAAGCTTCTACCCATTCTGAACTGCCCCTGTCAGTTGGGGATGAAAGGCCAGTCCCTTGTCTTTTGAGCCCAGCAGAATTGGTAGGCATTAAGCGGCAAATTGGATAAGCTTCAGCATTGTGCTGAGCTGGGCTTCTCCCACCCCCTTCATGTGGGCAGGGGAGAGCATCCCCAATGCAGCAGCTCTGTGGTTCATTCTCACCCCCACCCCTACCCCACACTCACAAGTATAAACACAAGTGTAGTCACAGGCACACACTTGCTTTGGACAACACCAGTTTTGGCCTCTGCAGGGACAGAATCCTTATGGGGGAGTTAACAAGGCCCTAAAGAAGGTCAGGGAGGGCCTCTGTCTGAAACAGGCTCCTAAACCTGGCTCTACTCCTGACTTACTGGGCTCCTTGAGAAAGTTACTTCCCCTCATCGGTTTCAGTTGTTTCCCCAGTTGAGAAACAGAGGGTTGGGCCAAATGATCTAAGATCTGGGAACCTCTAACTCTGGAGCCCATCCCTGGTCCTCAACATGGGGGAGAGTCCCTCAGGTCAGCTGAATGCCTGAGAGGCAGGACAGGCCCAAAGGTGAGCAATCTGAACACATCAGGTGGGCTCAGAGCTGGAATACCTGCCCCCATAGACTACAGAGCAGCCCTGAACTCTTGGGGTCCAAGACTGGCCTCCTGAGACTTCAGAGATGTGGGATCCAGCCTCTCCCATTATTGTTGGGTTGGGGGCTAGGAGCTGTGATTCTGATCATGGAGCCACCTCAGACTTGCCAGATGGGCTTGAGCAAGAGATACCCTTCTCTTTGAAATGAGGGGTCGATCCCAATAGACATATTAAAGAAGGGCTGTGGGAGGGACCCAATTATAGCCTAGGGCTATGGTCTGGCTTCCAGGGTATGCAAGCAGCTGGCCTCAGGAAAAGGGTCCAGGGCATGCAAGGCAGGGCTCAGAATCTAGGCCAAGCATCCATAGGATCCCCCTCTGAAGAGCCCAGGGCAGTCTGAGGGAGGGACAGCAGGCAGCAGGTGCACTATGAGCATCTTTAACAAGGCACTAAATATTGCATCTGCTCCAGATAGGCAGCGAGTTGGAAAGTTCATGGCGTAGGCAGGGTGGCGTAGCTCCCCACGGCTGCACGTCCAGCCCAGCACCCACTGGAGAGTCCACCTCAGACTTGCTCAGTCCAGTATCCCTGTTCCAGGCCCTCCGGCCCCACCCAAAGAGGGAGGGGCTTGGTGAGACTCCCTGAAATGACTCTTGCCAAAAGAGGCAATGGCACTCCTGAGCCTGTTGAGCCCTGCTGGCATCCCACCCCCACCTCTTCAGCCTCCCTTCTTCCCTGATCCTCCCACCTGCTCTCCTGCCCCAACTGTGTTTCCTCTGCTCAACTCTCATCATTTTTCCTGCTCCTGGGCTCTCCTGCTCAGGTGTCCTTGACTCCTCTGAGTCTCCTTCTTTCTGAGGTGCCACCTGTACTTACACCTAAAATATTCTCTGTGAGGACAGCAGAGTATACAAGTTCAAGTCCCTGAACCTCACCTTCACTCCTACACATGTGAGTGAGCTGAGACAAAGACCCAAATACCACTCAGCAAGAGATCCAGGATGTGAAGCGGGGCAGTTCTTGGCGGCAGGAGCTGTATTACAGCTGGGTCTTGAATATGGCTCTGAGCTAAAACCTCTCCTTTAAGCTCCAGACCAGGAGCCAACTACCAGCTGGATCCCCTCATTTGGTGTCTTAGAGGGACCTGGTTTTCTGTAGGTCTGTTTGAGCCCAGAAAATCCCTCATTTCAGTGCTGTTTCCTCTTACAGAAAGCACCACCTCATACCCAATACTGCACACAGCACTCGTGTGGATAACAGTGCTCCTCCCAATCCCCCTCACCGTGAGCTGTCTGGTGGCAGGGACTGTTTCTAGTACTCTACTTGCCATTATCCCAAGGACATAGCACAGTGCCTGGTACAAGATAGACACTCAGATATCTGATGGTTGGAGGGCTGGGGGAAGTACTGACAGAAGTGTCCAAAGATCAAGAAGTGAGATGGTAAAGGCCACATAGGAAAGGCAGGAGTCAGGGATGAGTAGCCTGCATGTAGAGAGACTGCATAGAGACAGGTGGGAGAAAATCAGCTGGAGAAACATGAGCCAGTGCCTGGGCAAAGGGCCTTGAAGGGTAGGGAAGGGCCCTAGTCCAGTTTGTTGCAAAAAGACCACTCTGACATTGCATAGTACACGGACAACAGGGCCAGAAAGGAGGCAGGAGACCAGCAGGGAAGCTACCTGATTGCCTAGGAGTGGTGAGTGTGGGCACAGTTGTAGCAGTGGAGCTGAGAGGACAGACTGAGGGACTTGGGAAGCAAAACAGACAGGACTGGGTAGCCACTTGAATGAACCAAGAGAGGGGTCAGGAAGATTTTAAAGTGTAGGATGCCATTCATTGCTAGAAGGAACAGGAGGAGAAAAAGGTGACATTGAGGGGCAGAGCTGAGATCTGTCTTGAAGTTATTTAATTTGAACCCCTAAGAAGAAGCAGGCCTGCCAGCACCTTCACTGCTTCAGCCCAGCAACCCTCTGCTCTCTGACCCTCTGAGCTCTCCTCTTTGCCACCAGCTGCAGGGGGGACCACCTGGGAGAGGGCCCAGCAGGCCTGACTGTGTGTTTTCACAGGGCAGTGCCGCATGGCCAATGCTGAGGAGAAGCTGATGGACGACCTTCTGAACAAAACCCGTTACAACAACCTGATCCGCCCAGCCACCAGTTCCACACAGCTCATCTCCATCCACCTGCAGCTCACCCTGGCCCAGCTCATCAGCGTGGTAGGTGCAGAGGGCCGCTGGGACTGAGGCTTAGGCGGAGAAGCAGGCTGGGTTTTCGGTGCCCCTGCCAGGGCCTGGGGGCCATTCAGTGTGCAGAGCTGGGAGTCGGGCAGCTTGAGTTTACTTCTGGCATTGCCCAGATTTCTGGGCAAGATCCCAGTTTGTTCATCTGATCTTTTTTCATATCCACAAATTAAGAAATTTGCCTAAACTTTGAAGGTCCTGATCCTGCCTCTAAATTATGAATCTTTCATTCCAAAAACACTATCTGTACCTTTGCACGTGCTGTTCTTGTTTCCTGGGATGTCCTACTCACTTTGTGCATCCTAGTTCCACAGTTTGCAGCCACCTGCAAATACGTGATCTCAGTATCAATTAAAACGCTGTGGCTTCACGTAATAGAACAGCCACCTAAGAGTGGCTAAAATATTAGGACATGTATTATGACATATAACAAACAAACAAGCCAACAATCGCAGGGTTCGTGAATTCATTCACAGATGGCATTGCCCTTGTTTTATCTTCCTGGTCACAAGATGGTGGCCACAGCTCCAAACACAAAATCTCCACATGACAACATGGCAGGAAATGGCAAATCCTTTGGGGGGTTCCTTTTTGAGTATAAGGAAAACTTTCCCAGAGACTTGCCCTCTCAGGCAGCCCCTTATGTCTCATTAGCCAGAGGTATAGCTCATGCCAAGTCTTACCTAGTGATTGGCCAGAGGAATGAAATTACTGTAATTGGCTTAGACTTACCAATACATGGCAAGGAGGCCAGAGGAGGACTCCCAAATGTCTTGGTATCCAGCCTTTAATGAAATCATGGTTTTTGTCAACAAAGAAGAAAGGAGGGTGAGAGCAAGATGACCACTGGGTAGACAGCCAGTGGGACTGCCACAGACTTTGCTTAGCTGGGTCTCCAACACAACTCTAAGCTGCTCCTCCTTATCCTCACAGCCCCACCATACTGTCTCCCCAGCCTGCTCAACAGATGACTGCATAGCTCCTATTTGCTGGGGGAAATAAGAACCAGGTAGGGAGTATTGACTGGTACAGAAGCCCAGGTGTAGGAGCAGTACCAGAGGCAGGTGAGTGAGGATGGTTGCTGTAGGAAGGTAAAGGAGGAATGGATTGCAGCATTCAGGTGGCTGTGGGGCAGGGGTGGGCAGTGCTGAGGAAGACTGAGGTGCCAGGGAATTCCCTTCTCTCCTCTGCTGTCTCTGAGTTTAGGGCATCTGAGGGAACCAAGGCCATTGAGCCCTGTCCCTAGAAGCAGCTCTGGGGACATTGTTCACAGGGGAGAGTCTCAGGGCACTGTGTCCAGTGACTGGGGAGGAAGATGACCAACAGGGTTGAACTTTCTTTGGTCGGGTGATGGTCTTCTTAATCCCCAGCCTTTCTCTCCAGCACAAGTGGCCCCAACAAATCTATTCCTCAAATTCTCAAAGAGGCTATGGCCAAATTAGTGGCTGGCTCCCTTCCCTACAAGGAAGCACAGCCCAAGACTGGGGAGGACGGTGGAGGACTGGAGCTTTGTACTCTTTGTCCCTCTCCCTCCGCAGATAGGCACAGGCAGACTGGAAGGAATAAGGGCTGTCAGCCAGATCTCACCCAGGCTGGTGTCTGAGCATTATTGTCCAGCCGAAGGCTTCGTGCTTAATGACCTGAGCCCAGCTGCTGCCATGCAGCTGCCGCCCCTGGTGAGGGTGAACAGGCAGGCAGCTCTGCTGTGCTTCCAGGCTCTGCTGCCCCTGCCAGATCTGCTCTGTGGGCCCGGAGGGGTGATAGAGGCTACCAGAAGGAGGAGGGGACACAGCCACCCCTGAAAATACAACTGTAAACTGTCAAATTTCCAGAAGCTTGTGTATAGAATAAATATTAATGTTAGGTTTTGGTGGAGAGGGTTTCTTTTATTCTTTAAGGTTTGTTTTTTGAGGAGGGTGGGTTATAGATGCAACCAGTTTAAAGATGGAAATTTCTAGCTATGGTCAGTGGCACCCAACTGTGAGATGTCATCTCTAAAACAAGACCAGAAAAGTTTTGTAAATCGAGATTTCTAGAGAGTAGGCAGAGATTTAGTGAGAAATAGGACAGTGGGCTTTTGAAGCAGCTTTTTGGGGAGGCAGGAGTCCTATACCAATGTCCTCAGATATGCAACTGCCAGGAGTGAAGGGAGTTGAGGGGGACTAAGGCATACATGAACCTTCTGGATAATGGAATGGTCTGTATTTTCAAAGGAGGTGAGTTACATGGGTAGAAGTCTATGTCCCAATGGAGGCCTGTTCACGATCTATAGCAAAAGTATTCTGCTTTATGTTTCTTACTGTATAAGCCTGTCTGTCTCTTCTTCAATAAACTTTGTTTCATGCTCATAAAATAAAAAAACAAAGAATGAACATGTATCAGTGTGGAGGTCTTTAGTGGTCTGGGTGAAAGATGCGTGATGGTAGCCTGGATTATTATAAGACTAATGTATTCATTCAAAAAGTATTTACTGAGTATCTGACACCTCCCAGGTATGCTTCTGGTGCCTTCTTTCCTCAGAGTCCTTAGATTCTAGTGTGAAGTAGCAGACAACATACAAATAGATAAACAGGGTCCAGGGTGATAAGTGCTATGAAGAAAAATCAGTCAGGGTAAGAGAAAGAAACTGGGATGCTAGTTTATGCAGGAATGTTGAAGAAGACGTCTCTGACCAGGTGACATTTCTGATACCTGAAGAAAGGGAGGAAGTCGTCTGGGTGGATTTCTAGGAAAAGGGAGCAGTGTGTGCCAAGGCAGGAACAAAGAGCATAGCAGGATTTGGGAGCAGCACACGGCAGAGCGCTGAGATGTGAGGTTACAGAACGAATGAGGAGGGATGGGCAGGGGATCACTGGGGCCTGGAGACCCTGGGCAGGACTTTGACTTTGACTCTAGATGAGATGGTGAAGTGGTAGAGGTTTGGGCAGAGCAACATAGTCTAAGGGGCTGAGATTTCAAAACGATTCTCCTGGAACAGGCTAAAGGCAGGCCGGGGCAGAGCAGGAAGAGCAGTTAGGGTGCTAATGTAGCCGTCCAGGTGGCAGGTGATGGTGGCTGGAGAGGTGGAGAGAAGCAGACGAAGTTGAGATGATGTAGGAGATAAAAGCTACGGGACTTTACTGATGGGTCAGAGAGCAGGGTGTCAGATCAGCTCCCCGGTTTCTGAGTTGTGGAGCTTGGTGGCTCGGAGTGCATTGCACCAAGACAGCAGTGCCAAAAGAGGTGTGGGAGAAGATGATGGGCTTTGTCTCAGGTACGGTGGGGGTAAAATACCTTGGAGGCAGCCAAGAGATGCTGGAAAGGCAGCTGATCACATGGACCTGGAGCTCAGAGCCTTTTGCATGATAAAGCAAGTTCCATAATGCAAGGGGTCCTCCTTCCCTGTGAACTGATACCTCCGTTTCCCTCCTCAGAATGAACGAGAACAGATCATGACCACCAATGTCTGGCTGAAACAGGTAAGTGCCCTGCAGGGCCAGAAGATGTTCCCTCCAGGGCTGCCCTTTGGTGGCAGTGGACCTACAAATGACAGGACCTTTCCTGTCTGTTCAGGAATGGACTGACTACCGCCTGGCCTGGAACAGCTCTCGCTATGAAGGTGTGAACATCCTGAGGATCCCTGCAAAACGCATCTGGTTGCCCGACATCGTGCTTTACAACAAGTGAGTGGCAAAGGTGGGCCAAGGCCTGGTGACAGACAGGCCAGGGAAGCAGGCCCAGCCCCTAGGGGTCATCTAGGCCTGAGTCCAACCCTGGGCCCCATCTGTGCTTCACACAGACTTAAAGGCATCAAGCTGGAAGGGGAAGAGAAATGAGCAGAGCCAATGTCCTCAGTTACAAATGGGGTATCACCTCCACCCAGGGCCCTTTCTGTCCTCCACACTGTCTTTGTGAGCCTCGGTTGCTGGGTCCATGTTGGTTTTTGTAGTGTGCACTTACTATGCATAAATATCTTAGCAGGTGGCTAAAGAGATTCTTCTTGGGTCGTAATTATACCAGCAGAAAGTAGCATGAAATGATTAAGAGTGTGTGGTCCAAGGACACACAGACCTAAGTTCAAATCTCAGCTATACTGCTTACTAGTTTTCTGACCTTGAAGAAGTCATTTTTAACTACTCTGGGCCTTTGCCTTCCTGTCTGTAAAATGGGGATAATAATAAAGCCTACCTCACTGGACTGTGGTAAGGCTTAAAGAGCTATTCTGTATGAAGCCTTCAGAGTGCTCCACAGTAGGGCTCTCTCTACCACATAGTTGCCGAGAAAAGCAGGCCCCTTTCGGTGAAGGCATGGGAGATGGAAAGGGTGGGAAATAATCCCAATGGGCTTTTTGGTGAGTCCTGAAGTCTTGTCTCTGGGTTGCATGATGTTTTCCATCCCTGACCCCTACCCCAGCGCTGATGGGACCTACGAGGTGTCCGTCTACACGAACGTGATAGTGTACTCCAATGGCAGCATCCAGTGGCTGCCTCCTGCCATCTACAAGAGCGCCTGCAAGATTGAGGTGAAGCACTTTCCCTTCGACCAGCAGAACTGCACCCTCAAGTTCCGCTCCTGGACCTATGACCACACAGAGATTGACATGGTCCTTATGTCACCCACAGCCAGCATGGATGACTTTACCCCGAGTGGTGAGTGGGACATAGTGGCCCTCCCCGGGCGAAGGACAGTGAACCCGCAGGACCCCAGCTATGTGGACGTGACTTACGACTTCATCATCAAACGCAAGCCGCTCTTCTACACCATCAACCTCATCGTCCCCTGCGTGCTCATCACCTCCCTGGCCATCCTCGTCTTCTACCTGCCATCCGACTGTGGTGAAAAGATGACACTGTGCATCTCCGTGCTGCTGGCACTCACCGTCTTCCTGCTGCTCATCTCCAAGATCGTGCCACCCACCTCCCTCGATGTGCCACTCATTGGCAAGTACCTCATGTTCACCATGGTGCTGGTCACCTTCTCCATTGTCACCAGTGTCTGTGTGCTCAACGTGCACCACCGCTCACCCAGCACCCACACCATGGCACCCTGGATCAAGCGCTGCTTTCTACACAAGCTGCCCACCTTCCTCTTCATGAAGCGCCCTGGCCCTGACAGCAGCCCGGCCAGGGCCCCCCAGCCCAACCAGTCATTCCTGATGAAGATGGAAGCCACTGCCTCTGCCGCCTCTGCCATGGGCCCTGCCAGCCCTTCCAACCTCTATGGGAACTCCACATACTTTGTGAACTCTGCCCCTGTGGCTCCCAAGTCTCCAGCCAGCTCAGACCCTGCTGGGGTTCCCAGGGATTTCCGGCTCAGGTCCTCTGGGAGGTTCCGGCAGAATGTGCAGGAAGCATTAGAAGGCATCAGCTTCATTGCTCAGCACATGAAGAGTGACGATCAAGACCAGAGTGTGAGTCACTAGCCCAGCCCCTGCCCACCTGGCCTGACAGAAAGGGCTCAGACAGTTAACACTGGTTTCCCACTTCCCACAGTAAATTCACATGAAACAAGGACTCTCAAACTCTGGATAAGAAATCAGGAGAGGAAGGAAGTATCAGTAATCTTTTTTTGTTTGTTTTGGGTTCCTCAAAAGCAGATCCTGAGATGGAGACTTGGTTGCAGGGGGTTTATTTGAAAGGTGATCCTGGAGGATCAGTGAGGAAGGAGGGCAAGTGAGGCAGGGAGAGGATGCAGGCAGGGTAAGGTATCCATGAGTAGGGTACTGCTGTGGCCTCCGGAAGCTCAGTCCTCTGGCAGACCCTCTGGGATCAAGTCTCTGAATCACCTCCCTGGAGGGAGGCTGAGTATTTACTCACCAGCTCCCATCCCCGATGGATTGAGGGTAGCTCCCCAACATTGCTCCCCTATACTTCTGGGTTCTGCCAGCTTGCCAGAGCAAGCATCCCTGGTGCTGGAGAAAGCCTTGAGGCAGAGAAGAGAGGAAATGGGAAGCTATCAGTGGGCTGGGAAATGATTCTGCAGCCTTCAGGGAAACCTAATGTGCTGGGGCACAGGGTGGGGGTAGGGGATGTATCTGCCCCATCCTCTTCAGACCTCCAAAAATGCTTGCAGGAGTATGGAAATATCAAAATATTATTGCTACCAGGGGAATACATTATCAAATGGGATGACTAGAATTACAGATTTTTTTTAAAAGAGGCTAAGTTCCCAGGACAAAGCAATGAATGCTAGTTTGGGTATCTCAAATGACTCCTTTGAACAAGTAACACTTTCAAGGACAATTTTATAATAACAACACAAAATGTGCCAATGTCAGAAATTTTCACACCCATTTTTGTACAGCCATGAGAACAAGTTTCATACTCTAGTGAATGTTCTCATTTCAACACCTCATCAGACTTCTTGAACAGGTTTTCACCACATAATATGGTATCTCCCCTTTTGCAGCTGCTTGGAAAAAAAGAGGACATCTCCTTGCTCTTATCTTTCTGAGATATCTTTCCACTAGCTACATTCTCAAGGGAAGCGCCAGCATTCCATTAGTTAGCAGAGAGCAAAGAGCAGGCTGGAAGAGCTCCAGAATTGTACTGTGCAAAGGCATGAAGAGAATTGCCAACAAGTAGAACATAGGATGCGAGATATTCTTCCAAATGTAGTTCTCGGACCCTCATCCTTGCATCATCCCAGGTGCTTGTTATAAATGCAGAATCTCAGGCCCTACCCTGGACCTGCTAACTCAGGACCTACATTTTAATCAGGGCCCCAGGAGATTCCTAGGTTCGTTCCAGTTTGAGAAGCACAACTGTATAGGACTCAGATTTTATCTTCTGAAAAACTAATTTGATCATGCTGTTCTTTACTTTAAAACCATTCAGTAGCTGAGCATTGCCTAATTCAGGCATCCTCAAACTATGGCCTGCAGGCCACATGTGGTCCGCCAAGGACATTTATCTGGCCCACTGGGTGTTTTTGCTGCCGCTGCCTGTCCTGCTTGGCAGCCGGCTTGTCCTGGGGCCTGCAGTCCGGCCCTCCAACAGTCTGAGGGACAGTGAATTGGCCCCCTGTTTAAAAAGTTTGAGGACCCCTGGCCTAATTCATTTGCTCCTAAAAATTAACGTGCAACGTGGGGCCCTTCTGGTTAAATGAGAACCACTCAGGCAACTTTCCAGACTGCAGCTTGGGGCCGCCCATCCTGACAGAGCCAGGATCTCTAAGGGGGAAATCCAGGAGGCAGCATCTTTAGCCAGATCCCTGGGGTTATGTGTGCACATTCTAGGTTGAGAAGCACTGGCCTCCTGTACCCCCAACTAAGCTGGCACCTACCCTAAACTCTCTCTTCTAACTGACCTCAGTACCCTCGTGGCCCTCATGGGCCTCCTGCTCTTTCTACCTCAATTAATTACAAGCCTTTTGAGGAAAGGAGCCAGGTCCCACAGTTACAGTAACCACCTGTGTTCATTAAGCTCCAGTCACTTCGGGTGCAGGAGCTGATGTACATCACTGCTAACTTTGCTAGGAACCCCGTGACGTGGCTTTCACTAAACTTTCATTTTACAATGGGGAAAGGGAAGCTCAGAGAGATTTACTAACTTGCCCCACATTACACAGCAGACACAGGGCAGAGCCAGGTCCTGTACCTAAGTCTGAAGTCCTTGAACTATCTAGCCCTTCCCAGTGCCTTGCCCTGCACTGCATGCTTGGCACACTTATTGGGTGATTGACTTTCTCATGTCTACTTGGAGAAAAGAGGCTTTCTTCCCTTCCAGAGCCTGCGTCCCCTACGATAGTCTATACCATTTCTTATCTTCAGCACTTTCACCCACCCTAGTGATTAGCTGGTCACTATAAATAGCACAAAAATATACAAGGGGGGGGAAGTGTGCAGGCACGCACACACACACACAGAAAGGCTATTTGAAATTAGGACTGACAAAAAGAAAGCCAAGGAGCGCTCTGCATGGGGAGCTGTGCTGTGTTGCTGAATGTAGGGACAGGTCCAGTCCTGCATGGTTGGGGGTGAGGAGCTGGCTTGGCAGGATTATCCTGGAGGGTAGACACATACCATTGACGGGGCCCTGATAAATTGGGTCACTGACGTCAGCTTGCCTTTTGCTACCCACATTTCCAGATCCAGAGCCTCTACTGATCTTCAGAGCCGTCTGATCCAGCCCCTCTCTACTAGGGAATGTATGCAGTGTGAACCACAGGCCAGGAGTGTGAAACAGCCATAGGGGAAGGGAGGCCAGGATACTGGGCCCAAGGGCCTCTCTCTGGGCATCCCCCCAGTGCAAAGGAGGTGGGCCCATGTGTGGTGGTGCCCCTGGAGGCCAGCCAGGTCTCTGCCAACCTCATACTCCACAGCTGGGTCTGAGAAGATGCTAGACAGAGACTCAGAGACAGAGACCAAGATAATGCAGCAAGAGAAGACTGGCTCTTAATTACAGGACACAGACACTGCAGCAAATAGAACAAAGCAAATTAAACAGCATCATTTCCAGGTGTTCTGCAATCCCCCTTTGCCCCACTCCCACTGAGCTAGTAGGGCCCCAAATCTTCCTTTAGGCAGAACCAGCTTAGGCAGAGAGTTTGGGATAAAGGCAAGAAGAAAGGGCCTTGCAATTCTCGGGCATCATCCCCCTCTATTATATAACCAAGTATTAATGAACTCTTACATTCCTAATTTTTCCATATAGCCCTGTTCCCAGTGGCCCTGCAATGTGATGTGTGGGACAGGCAGGGGTCCAGGAGGAGGACACCCTGCAGGGCACAGGGTTGCCCAGCTGAGAGACCAGCCTTGGACTCAGATCTTGCCACTTCTGTACTTGGTTCCAAGCCCACAGATTGGGGGTCCCCAGCAAAATAGTGGAGGCCTGACTTGGGGGAAGGAAGGACTCCAGTGCTCAGCACCTGTGACCAGTCTCTTTGTCTACCTGCAGGTCGTTGAGGACTGGAAGTACGTGGCCATGGTGGTCGACCGGCTGTTCCTGTGGGTATTCGTGTTCGTGTGTGTCCTAGGCACCGTTGGGCTCTTCCTACCTCCCCTTTTCCAGACCCATATGCCTTCTGAGGGGCCCCAGGCTGCTCAAAACGTCTGAGGGCCCCTGGGTTATGATGTGAGAGGCTGCAAGCGGCCAAGTGGGCAGTTTGCTATTTCCTTCTGAGAATGGCTAATGCCTAAATAAATATGTGACCATCAGCCATCAACCCCACCAAACCAGCCACCAGCTGGGAGTGAGGCAAGGCTAGGGGGCCTGGACTATCCTCTCTTTCTGGGCCTTGGAGAAACCCCAGAAAGCCCCAGCTGGGAGGGCAGCTTCAAGCAGTTTAATTACACTCCATCTTCCTTCCCTACACCAGGCACTGGCCTAAAGATGAGCGTGCTGGTAACACCTGCTATGCGCTAGGCACGGAGCTGGTATCTGGGCCTTCCTCTCAGCCCATCCTGGTCCACGTCTCCCTGTCCAGTCCCTCACACATGTGATGATCCTTCCCAGCTCAGTGCCTTGGCCTTTGCTGTACCTTCCATCTGTACCTTCCTCCCCGGTGCTTCCCAAGCTTTTTCCATGGTTGTATCAGTCAGGGCCCTGCTCCCATGACACCTCCTCCAAGAGGCCTTCCTGAATCACCCTTCCTTCTAAAGCAGCCTCCCCAAGACTGCCCCACCCCACCCCCTTCCTCGAATGCTCCTCCACACCCACAGGTCTTATGTGGTGCTTTGTTGCCACCCACATCTCAGCCACTGGAGTGTGGGCTCCATGAGAGCAGGGGTCTGCACCTTCATGTTTGCTGTAGTGTCCCCAGGGCCTAGGACAGAGTTTGGCATGCTGTAGGCACTCAATAAATGTTTGTTGAATGAACAAATGGTTCCTACTATTATGCCCAGGAATTCCACGAAGACCACACTGCCGAACAAGCCGAATTCACAGCAGAGTACCTTTATTGAAGAGCCAGCCAATGACTGCCTCAGTGTCAACATGGGGTTTCTGAGAGCAGCCCCTAGTGCTTAAGGGGTCAGGTCTGCATCCTGGTTGGCACGCAGGCAGCCCAGGTGCATTTGGGTAGGTTAGCAAACATTGTACAGAAGCAGAATTTTATGGTTAGTCATATATCTTTGTGTCAGTACTTTCTCTACCTGGTGTTTCTTTTTTCTTTTCTTTTTTTTTTTTTTTTT
>NW_003852406.1:29736974-29759825 GCF_000181295.1 Otolemur garnettii
GGATTCGAACCCGCCACCTTAGGTGTATGTGGCTGGGGTCTTAGCCGCTTGAGCCATAGGCGCCGAGCCACTACCTGGTGTTTCTTAAAGGTCAGTCCGGGGACAGTTGGTACCTCCTGGTCCATTTCTCAGGGAGTTTTAGTCAAGCAAGAAGTCAGTAAGCACTTTCCCATCTTCCCATCTATCTTGGGAGTGAACCAGACTTACTTCCTTTTTTTTTTTTTTTTAAGAGACAGAGTCTCACTTTGTAACCCGTGGTAGAGTACTGGGGTGTCACAGCTCACAGCAACCCCTAGCTCTTGGGCTTAGGCAATTCTCTTGCCTCAGCCTCCCCAGTAGCTGAGACTATAGGCGCACCCACCACAACGCCTGGCTATTTTTTTGTTGCAGTTTGGCCGGGGTCAGGTTTGAACCCACCACCCTCAGTATATGGGGCCAGCGCCCTACTCGCTGAGCCACAGGTGCCACCCAGACTTACTCTAGTTTGTTGAGGGCTTGCAGCCCAGAAATTTGCCAGGAGTTAACCGGTATTTTTCTACCTTAGTCTCTGCCTAACACTATTCCTCCTTCAAGCTCAGGTGCCCCCTTCTCTCAGCAGCCGACACTGGCTCCCGCACCTGAAAGGCAGGGCCAGCTCCTCTATGACTCTCCACTGCTGGTCAAGTCCTGCTTTTATGTCAGGGCCATGTTCAGGGCTGTCTCCCTCACAGACATTTTTGCACCATGCCTTACACTTAGTAGGCACTCAGAATATTTGTGGAATAGAGGAGGACTTTTTCAAGAATTTTATTTTTAAATTATTACACAATAAATGGACTTTTAAACATATAATTCTATGAATTTTAACACATGTAATAGATTTTTGTAACCACTCTGGCAATCAGGATAGGGTAGAGATCTGTCACCAAAGCAGCTCCCTGCTCTATTCCTTTATGGTCTGGCCTCCCTCTACGCCTAGGCCCTAGCAGCCATGTAAATTCTCTCCATCACTATAGTGCTGTCTTTTCAAGAAGGTCATCTAAATGGAATCATACAATAAGTCGCCTTAGGGAGAAGACGTCTTTCATTGAGCAGATTCACCCAAGGTTTGTTCTTTGTATTGCTAAGCAGTGCTCTATTGTATAGATATATTGAAGGACAGCCTGGCTGTTTCCAATTCTGGGCAACTATGAATTAGATCTGCTATAAATAGTTATGTTGAGGACTGTGTGTGAAGAAAAGTTTTCATTTCTCTAGATAAATACTCAGGCGTGTAATTGCTGGCTTATTAATTAAGTGTATATTTATTTTTTTAAAAGAAACTGTGTTTTCTGGAGCGGCAGTACAATGTCGCAATCCCACCAAAGTGGGAGCAGTGTTGCTCGGCACCCTGGCCCGCCTGCACTTCCTACTGACAGCATTTTTTTCTTAATTTTAGCTATTTTAGTGATGTAAAATAGCACATTACCCAGGTTTTAACTTGCATTTCCCTAATGGCTAGTGATTAGCATCTTTTGAGATATTCTTTTGTCTTCTGGGTATCCTCCTATCTGTTTAACTCTTGCCTATTTTTTAAAATTGGGCTGTTGGTTTTCTTACTATTCAGTTTTATAAACGACTTTATTCAGGAACAGTTTACAAACGATAAAAGCCACCCATTTTAAGTAGACAATTCCATGTTTTAGTAATTTTATCAGCCTAATCCAGGCCATCTGTGCTTACCATTGAGGTTTGAGGTATATATATATATATATATATATTCTAGATACAAGTCTATTGTTGGATGTGTGATTTGCAATATTTTACAAATGAAGGACTTTTTTTGGCAGATGAGCGTATTTTAACTGTGGGCCTGAGAGGTGGGTCCTACAAATTGTCTCCCTTGGTTTTAACTTGGATAAGCAGCACATTCTGGAAATAATAAAGACAATTCACATTTGCTGAATGACAAAAAGAGAATTGACCACAAAAGTCCTTCCCCCTGTGATAAAGGACATCACGGAAGTCATAGTAAGGTGCTCCCCCCACCCCAGTCCCTGGTAGGTTCGCAGGGTACCCAGAGATTCAGATGGGGGGTGGGGAGGGGAGGAAACAGCAGGGCTCTGCAAAGAGCCGGGAGCGGGAAGCCTGCCGCCCTCTCTGCTCAGTCAGAAAAACAAATGAAGCTTCATTTTTAATTTTGCTTTCTTTTTTAATTGAAGGAACATTTCAAACATGTTTTAAAAGTAGAGAAAATAGAATAAGAAACCTCCAAATACAATCACCGAGCCTCAACTATTATCAATTCAGGGCCAATAATCTGTCAGCGGACTTCAACCCACCCCAATTCCCACTAAACAATTAGGACTTTAAAAAAAAACGGTATCACGTCTAAAACATTTAACAATGACTTAACAGCGTCAAATGCCGGAGGTCTCCTCTCGCGGGTGTTAGAGCCTCTCGCGCAGCGGCCGCCTAGTTCAGTGGTCCCAGCCCCCGCGCGGGAGCTGCACACGCCCCGGAAGCCAGGGACAGAGATTCGGCCCCTTTTCTTCCCGGCGGGGTCAGCGCGCCGGGTGGGACCCCGCGCTCAGCCCCTGCCCCTCGGCACCGACGCGCCTCCGCGTCCGCCC
The DNA here is from genome assembly GCF_000181295.1 of Otolemur garnettii. Taxonomy (NCBI): domain Eukaryota; kingdom Metazoa; phylum Chordata; class Mammalia; order Primates; family Galagidae; genus Otolemur; species Otolemur garnettii. Next base: position 29,739,566 of record NW_003852406.1, read on the forward strand.
CGCCCCGCCCACGCCCCGGATCCCGAAGCTTCGCCGCCGGCGCTCGCAGAGCTCCGGCGCGTCCGAGTGTGCGGGCGGCCCCGCGGGCGAGGCCCGGAGCAGCCCCGCGCGTCCCGCTCCCGCGGCGCCGAGGGTGCGGTCTGCGCTGCGGCCGTGCGGAGGGAGGCGCTTTCGGCCCCGGCCGCCCCCGCTTCAGGCCCTTGGGGTCCGCCCGCCCCGTCCACGCGGGATCTCCGGTTCCCTGGCCGCCAGCATGGGCGCCCGTCCGCTCTCGCCGCAGCCGCCGCTGCTGCTGCTGCTGCTGCTGTCGCTGCCGCCGCTGCTGTCAGGTACCGGCACGGGCGAGACCCGGAGTTGGGGACGCGGGGTCCGAAGGAGCTGCGGGCGAGAGCGCAGCGCGGGGAGACGGAGGAGCGAGGCCGGGGCGCGGGTGCCAGAGCCTCGGAGTCCTAGTGGACTCGCTGCAGCCGGCAGCGAGTTGGGTGGGACGTGGCTTTCTCACTGGCGCTCACCCCCTTCGCGGAGTCTGGGGCGCCGAGGGGACTCGGGACTCTGCCTCTCATCCTGGGTCCAGAAGCTACGGGCTCGAGTCCCCTCAGCCTGCCGGTCGCCCTGCTCTATGCAGTGTTGCCGAAGTGGCGCGGCGAGGCGCCCGGTTCACCGCCTGCAACCAGCCCGCCTCGTCTGACGTATGGATGGGGCAGCTGTGGCCAGACAGGTCTGAAGACTCGTCCAAGGCCACCCGAGCGGGGTTGCGGGTTGGGGCCGGAGCAGGCGCGCCAGCCTTTCCTTACTTTCCTGGGCTCTCCGCGATCCTCGCTGTGTTACTTTGAGACCCGAAGCCAGAGCGCGCCCCCCGCCCGGTTCCTGGAGAAGCCTGTGGAGGAGAAGGCCTGACACTCCCGCCGCTGGGAAGCTCTTCGGGTGCCCTGGGAGGGCTGGGGGAGAGCCCGGCCTGGGCACTTGGCGGGGCTGCAGGGATTTCCTGCAGGTCCCGGCCAGTAGTCAGCTGGGAGAACGCAGCGATGCGGTGCGTTCAGATTGCTGTCGCTGCCCTCTCTGTGCTGCGGCCTCCCCTACACTCTCAACCGGCTCCTGGGGCCCCGCCTTTCTTTCCCTGGAACGGTAGAGGGGGGAACAGGTACCATTTGAGGACCAGAAGAAGATGGATTAGATTCCCCCTTAAGATTCTCCTCCCTCCCCAGCTGCCCCCAGATCAGTAAATGGGAAGCATCGGACCGCTGACCCAAGATGTCTCACCCATGCAGGCTTCTGAACAAAGCGGGCTCCTAAGGGTTTCATAGAGATCACAGTATTTATTCAGTATGTGAAGACAACAGCTAGAACTGTGGGCTGCGCGCTGAGATCGTGGGAGCTGTGTGGGCGCCTTGCCTTCTGAGAGGGCTGGTGGCCAAACCCCTACAGGGTCCTGGGTGGGATGAGGAACGCCCTGCTGGACTGCAGTCTCCCACAAGCTGGGAAGCAGAACACCTGGGCCGGGGGTGAGGGGGGCCTTCATCTTTCCACCACGGAAGCAGAGAGTGGCTGTACCTAGGCAGACTGCATTGCACCACATCCCTGCCCTGTATTAGCAAGCTGTTAGCAGGCCAATGCTTTATTCGTGACAACCCTTTGAGGTGGATACGCGTATAATCTTCATTTTGACAGATGAGGAAACTGAGGTTCAGATAGGTGAAGCCAGTTCTTGTACACTCACTGGCTTAAGAGCCCAGGCTTGTAACCACTGTGCTTCTCACTGAATGTGTGTGACCTGGTGGAATCCTCTCCCCTCTTGGACCTCTGTTTCCCACTGTAACTCAAAGGGGCAAAACTAGCCTGAAAGTCTGGGTTCCAAAGAGTATCCCGGTTGGTGAAATGGAGACTGTAAATGACTGATGTCTCTGGGGCAGGGCTGGAGGTTAGGGGTAAGTAATGTTCCTAGGGTCCGACAGTGCTGCTTCCTTCAGTGGCCAGTGCCTCAGAGGCTGAGCACCGTCTGTTTGAGCGGCTGTTTGAAGATTACAATGAGATCATCCGGCCTGTGGCAAACGTGTCCGACCCAGTCATCATCCACTTTGAGGTGTCCATGTCTCAGCTGGTGAAGGTGGTAAGTGCTGGCCACTAGCCATGGCCATGGGGTACAGGGCTTCTGGAGGAGCCTTCCCTGACCAAGCTTTGTTTTTATAATTCACCTGTCTGCTTTAATTTCCCTTTCTAGGATGAAGTAAACCAGATCATGGAGACCAACCTGTGGCTCAAGCAAGTAAGTACCAGGCCCTAAGCACTGCTGACCCCTGGTGGCAACTTCTTTGTTTGCTGTGGGAAGAGCCCCAAACCAGGCTTTGCTTCCGTGGACCCAGTTCACGGGCTGCTGACAGGTCTGTCTCTTGAGGGGTTTGGGGTCACAGGCACTGCTCTACAGTCCTCCTGGAAGGACTACAAGGCCTACTCCCTCAAGTCACAAATGAACAGACTGCAGCCTGGAGACAGAGACTTCCTCCATGGTAACAGCAAAATGTGCAGGTCTGGGATTGGAGCCCTGGCCCCAGTATTTGGGTGGTCCCTTCCTCTTGCCAAAAACTCATGCTTAAGTCAGAACCAGATGCTGCTGTTGTTGGTAGGATGGGAGTAGGAACTCTGGATTTTTCTTTTTGATTGAGGTGATGAAATTGACTTCCACATGTCCTCCCAGGGAGGCTTTATACAGACCTGCTGAGAGATATAATGGCCCCTCGCCCTGCTGGTGACCCTTCTGTCAGCTGGCCAGCTGAGCCCTCAGTTCATGCAGTGTTTGTCCCCAGGGAAGCCAGATGGGCATAGCGCTCCCCCAGCCCGCCCCTCCCAACCCCACTGCCCACGTTCAACGGCTCATGTTACCACTGTGGCCACAGCCTCACCTCTCTCGAGTCCTCCAGATCAGACCTCCCAACCTCTGTACCTATACACTTCTTGGACCCTGATAGGATTATGGCTCCTTTCCCAGAACCTTGCAGAGGCCCATTTTGCTTACCCTGGAGGTGGAAGGGGTTCTGTGGAAGACTGAAGCATATCTCCTCATTGGGGTGTTTAGTGGGGGAAGTTGTCTGGAAAAGGCCCTAGAGAGCCATTTCAGGGATGTAAACAGCAGGAGCTTAAGGCACAGACCAGTACCTGGCACTAAAAGTGACCAGAGAAACCACTAATGGTCCCTATTTGACTGATCCCAGCCCATATGGGTGGCTCACACATGGCCACAGAGGCAGTGGCTCCCGTAGAGTCAGGAGGTACTTGCAGACTCAGGCCAGCACTCTCCCCCCACTGCGCCAACATGAAAAATTGGGCCACATGGCCTATAGCGCAGAGGCAGCTCACCTGCCTCAGCCTCTTGACATCACCAAGGGCAGGGCAGGAAGTCACCAAGATGGGTGATGTCAAGAGAAATAAAAGCAGGCTGTCCTTTTGCTATCTCCTTCTCCCTCCCTGCCTCCTCCCCCCAGATCTGGAATGACTACAAGCTGAAGTGGAACCCCTCTGACTATGACGGGGCGGAGTTCATGCGTGTTCCTGCACAGAAGATCTGGAAGCCAGACATTGTGCTGTACAACAAGTAAGGTGCTCAAGGCCAACCCCCTCTGAGGGCCTGCACTCTGGGCCCACTGCACTTACAGCCTGGCCTTCTTTGGGCCTTTTCCAAGAGGGCTTTATTCATTTGCTTATTCTGCAGATTATGTTTTCTTTTTTTTGTGCATGAGACAGAATCTCACTATGTTGCCCTGGTGCCCTGGGTAGAGTGCCACAGCTCACAGCAACTGCAAACTCTTGGGCTTAAGAGATCTCTTGCCTCAGCCTTCCAAGTAGCTGGGACACCAGGTGCCCGCCACAATGCCTGGGTTTTTTTTGTTGTAGTTGTCATTGTTTAGCAGGCCTGGGCTGGGTTTGAACCCACCAGCCTTGATGTATGTGGCTGGCGCCCTAGCTGCTGAGCTACAGATGCCAAGCCATTCTGCAGGTTCTTATTGAGCAACTACTATATACCAAGTACCAGAAATGGCAGTGAGCTATGGAAAGCAGCTTCAAAGGAGGTCATGTGAGGGTGGAGGAGGGGCATCTGGGAAAGCTTCAAGGAAGAAATGGTATTTGAAGTGGATCTTGAAGGTCATTTAGGATCTGAGGAAAGGGAGAAGGAACAGGGGAGGGGCCAGGGGGCCAAGAGAGTATATCATAGGTGACCAAAGTTAACCTAAATGGCTGGACTGTGGGATGTAAGGCTGGAAGGATCAGGGCGCCAGCCCTGAAGTGTGGTGCGGGAGCCTGAGATGCCAGGGGAGGGTCTTGAATGTAGCATCTGTTACCATCTATGCATAACTGTGCACAAGAATGCAGTACAGGGTACCCTCTGTGCTCTCTTCTTTGAAAGAGAACGAAGGTGTTGGGGAAGGTCATAGCCAGGTGAGCCTAAGTCACATAGTTGGTTTTTTTTTTTTTTGAGACAGTCTTACTGTGTCACCCTTGGTAGAGTGCCATGGCATCACAGCTCATAGCAACCTCCAATTCTTGGGCTTAAGTGATTCTCTTGCCTTAGCCTCCCAAGTATCTGGGGCTACAGGTGCTCACCACAACACCTGGCTATTTTTGGTTGCACTTGTCATTATTGTTTAGCCAGCCCAGGCCATGTTCAAACCCACTAGCCTTGGTGTATATGGCTGGTGCCATAACCACTGTGCTATAGGTGCTAAGCCCTAAGTCACATAGTCTTAGGGTTCCCAGCCTGCTGACCTGCACAGTTACCAAGGAGCTTTTTAAAAATGCAGATGCCAGGCTATGCACAGTGGCTTACTCCTGTAATCCTAGCACTCTAGGAGGCCAAGGCAGGTGAATCACTTGAACTCAGGAGTTCAAGACTAGCCTGAACAAGAGCAGACTCTGTCTGTACTAAAAATAGAAAAACTAGTCAGGTGTTGTGACAGGTGCCTGTAGTCCCAGCTACTTGGGGCATAGTACATGACCCAGGGTAACAGAGCAAGACTGTCTTAGGAAAAAACAAAAAAGATACCTGCATTTAAAATGTTTTCTCATTGTTCCTCACTATCTTTTCCAAAGTTATATATGTATTACATTATCAAAAAAAACCTCTATACTCATGCACAGGTCCTGTCAGAGAAACAGTGTGCCCAGGGATGTGTGTTTTCACAAAGCTGTCCTGGGAGCAGTGATGTCCAGCCTGCTTTAGGGATCACTCATCCAGCCTGGCCCCAGCATTTCTCCCATTTCCCCCGTCTCAGCATTTCCCCAACATTTCAGGTGTGGAATGAGGCCCAAAGTGACTTCACTCAGTAGACATGTGGCAGAGCCAGGCCCAGGGTGGTCTCAGCAGCCCACCGTGGCTTTGGGGCTACCGTGAGCAGTGGGTGCAGGAGGCTGATGTTATGATCAAGGTCTTGGCTGGGCACTCTCAGTGCATCTCTGCCCTCAAACCTCTGCTCTCCCTGGCAGCAAACCCACAAACACAAGCCTGCCATCAGACAGATACCTTGCTGCCATCCAAGCTCCTCCCATCAGGAAGACAGTTTGAGGCCTGGGGAAGGATTGATGGGCCCCGGTAGGTGAAGTGGGGCTCTCACATGCAGAGTAGGATGGCTTACTAGGCCCTGTGATCCCAGCCCATCTGGGTGGCTGCACCCAAGTTGTAGTGGAGAATGGTGAGTCTAAGGACTGGATGGGAAGTGGGTGGTTCCTGCCGTCCAGAGAAGCTGCTCACAGGCCAGTCCCTCACACTGGGCCACTTCCAGTTTCAGAAATCTTCCCACCAGTTTCAAGAAGCTTCTCTCTCCCTCTCTTACAAAGGTTCACCCTCTGCCGTTCTGAGCCGGCCCCACTATGGCACCTCCAAAACCCATCTCTCTTCCCTAACCACACAAAAATGACACTTTCTATATTTAAGCACTTTCATTGGGTTAATATAAATTAAGTGGTATTTTACAGTTTTTGCTAGTTTGTTCTCCAGATTTGAAAAATATTTTTATACCTGTGCTTTAAGTGTTTTAATCATTAAACATTTTTCAGCAAAACACTTCCATAGAATTAGTCTAATCTGATTTTAGTGAATAAAAGCACTCTGTGTTTAGGTTTTTGTGCTGTATTAGTACAAACTAATATGTTTTACTATTAGTAGAATTGGTTTTAGGGTTGGTCCAGGACTGGAGAAGCTGAGATTTTTGCTGAATTCTACTTTCTGGTCCCTGGTAAAAACAAAAGGGAGTCTCTGCTCCAAAGACAATCCTTGTTTTATTTACATTTTTCCAAGGAAGCACAGCTTTTATAAATATGTTTCTTCTATGTAATATATATTTGTAAACTGATCCTCAAAAAACTGGGAAACAAGATAAAGTTAACTGGTTTGCAGAATTTTTTCCTTTCACTAGGAGTTGTCATAGAAATCTTATAGTCCAAAGACTTTTAGAGAACTGGGCTGGATGTAGAGGAGTTTTGCTAAGCTAGACCTAAGAAAATGAGCAGACATTTTAGTATTATCTTCAGAGTTTTACAGCTCATTTCTTGCTGGCAGTCTTGGGTACTATAGGATTTATGATTTTAACAGTAAGGAGAGACATAACAAAATGCTTAAAATTGGATAAGGAGAAGAGCAGATATCATAAGGAATTTCTTTGGAATCCAAAGCTGAAAATAACATTTGTAGAAAACCAACTCATCATCTCTCTCCTGGTTAGAACTTAAGCTCAAGATTGGCCCTCTGTTGAAGGTTTCTCTTCATTTTAATGCCAGAAGCATCTTTTTCTTTATACCAGAATTTCTCCTATGATATTAACTTACATAACCTTTTAAGGGAATACCTTTAGATCACTTGGCTGGTTATAAAATTCTTGGTTCCTGTTTTCCTTCCATGAAAATCTTTAAAATGCTTCCTCACCCTCTTCTGGTATAAAGTATTGCCATCATAATATGTAAATCTATATTTTCTCTTTCTTTCGTCCTGTCCTGTCCTGTCCTGTCCTTTCACGATTCTCTTGTCTCAGCCTCCCAAGTAGCTGGGACTACAGGTGCCTGCCATAACACCCAGCTCTGTTTTTGTTGCAGTTGTCATTGTTGTTTAGCAGGCCCAGACCCAGTTTGAACCTGCCAGTCTGGGTGTACATGGCCAGCACCCCACCTACTGAGCTGTGGGCACCGCTGTATATTTTCTTTTTTTGTAAAATCAAGTGACTTTTGAGAGAAAAAGGAGACAATGTAATCCAGCATGCCAGGACCATCCATGTAAACGAGGTCTCTCCTGGGTAAATTGGGTTGTTTAGCCATCCTGTTTGTGTGCTATAAGTGTATTGTTGTTTTTGCTTGGCTACCCAAAGGATTTTCCCTTTTCCTTTAAAGTCTAATTTCAATATGCACCATGTACATAATAAGCCTTCTTCTATTCCAGGAAAAAAAGTTTTCAAGTATAGTAAATATTTTTTCTGTTCCATTGCTTTGATTTTTTTCTATAGGAGAAAATTTTATGCATGTATATATATATAATATGAATTTCTTTGCCTATATTGTTTCTATAGTATGTTCTCCTAAATTCTTTTTCTTTCTGTTTGATTTAAAAGAACTTTTTCCTCCTTTTTGTCTTCTATTTCCATCATAGTACTTTCCACGGTGTCTGCTTGTTATGATCCTTCTTTCAATTTCATGTTTGTTTCTACAATGAGGTTTTTCTTTCTTTTTCCTGATTCTTTCCTATATTCTATCAGGTATTTGTACATCCCCCTGTTGTTTTGCCAAATTATTTCTTATCTTTTCTATTTCTGATTTATGCTGCTCTTGCACAGATTCTAATGATTTCTTAGTTTCTTTCAGCATTTTTTGTAATATCAGATTGTTGCCACCTGCTTTATGCCTCTGTTCTTACACTGTGCCCTCATCTGCTCGCGTGCTATTCAGTTACTCGAGTTTGTATTTGTCTTGTGATATCTTTGCATGGGGTTCTGTTGCTCTCGTTTGAGCAGTTGGCCTTTGTTGTACTTTTAGGACAAGTCCCCGGAGGGGATAGGAGGGACAGGGTAGGTCTTCTCATTGAGAGTTCCCTCCTCGGGGATGTAAGGTGACACAAGCCCGGCCCCCTCCACAGTCCTGGAGCTGCTGCCTCTGGACACTGCCTTCTCCAGTGTCTGAACCTCCTGTCTCTTCTCAGCCCTAGTTTCCTACCCTGTTCAATTTGGACCCCACCACAGAGCCTTTTAAAAGTCTGAGTGGTTGTCTGTGCTTTGGAAGGGGGGTTTAGAGGTATTTCTGAGATCCTCGAGAGCCCACACCAGCCCTGACTTCTCAGCAATCCCCCCGAGGACTTCCACAACATGGAACCCGTGGCGCCCTCTGTCTTTCACTGTTCCCGCACTGAGGCATCAGCAGGGAGGGGTCCTCTGCTGTGAAGGAGCATTTCTTAGAAATTCCTGTGTCTGGCCCTCTTAGGACATGAGAACCCTCCATTTCTCTTCCCTCGGCTAATCCTGCGGGCCCTGCTGGTGGCACTGGTCTGACTGTGTGAGGTCCCTGAGGTTCTGTGCACAGCCGCCGTGTAACCTGCGTAGATGATGATGTCAGTAGGTCTGCTCTTTTGGTGTCCTAGTCACCCTGTTTTTCTGAAAGAATTTAGAGAGGTTTAAAGAACAATATCATCAAAATCTTTCTCATACCCTCACCCCATTTATGCTCTTAAGCTTCCTTGTTTTAAGTGATACCTCAGGCGGGGCATGGGGCTCACACCTATCATCTCAGCACTCTGGGAGGCCGAGGCAGGTGGATTACTAGAGCTCATGAGTTCCAGACCAGCCTAAGCAAGAATGAAACCTCGTCTCTACTAAAAATAGAAAATCTGGATGGGCATTCTGGCAGGAGCATGTAGTCTCAGCTACTTGGGAGGCTGAAACAAGAGAATGACTTGAGCCCAGGAGTTTGTGGTTGCTGCGAACTAGGATGATGCCACGACACTATGGCCTGGGCAACAGAGTAAGACTCTGTCTCAAAAAACTTAAAAAAAAAGTGATAACTCAGCTAATCATCTGTACCCACTCTGACATTTCTGTAATTAGCTTAGACCTCCTCCCCAGCCCCTCACCATTATTTGCTCCCAGCCATGTCTTGGGCTGCCTGCAGGGGTGTGATCTTTATTTATATTTTGGTCATTCATTCTGCTGGCAATGCGCTTTATGTGGCTGGTGCCATGCCAGACCTGGTCACCAGCTGAGTCTTCCTATTCTTTGTCTCCCCGTGGCAGAGAGATAACAGTTGATGAGCCCCAGGCACACACAGGCCTTCTGAGCTGGGGAGATACGGCCAGGGCAATCTGGGCAGCAGCTTCAGTGACCAGGACACCCAGAATGAGCAGATATAAGCACGGCAGCCATGCCAGGGTCGTCTCTGGTGTACATACTTGGGGCACACACAACATATTTTGTGTCTCCTCACTTGGGGACTCAAGTTCTGAATGACCAAGCTTCTGCCGCAAATTCTTTATGGGACCCTGAGAAAGTCATTCCTGTTCTTTGACCCTCAGCTTCCTCTTCAGCAAAATGAAGGGATTGGACTAGAGCAGAGGTCAGCAACCATTTCCTGTAAAGAGCGAGAGAGTAAATGTTTTGGGTTTTGTGGGTCACGGGGTCTCTATCATAGCTACTCAGATCTGCCTTTGGAGCTGCCAAAGTAGCCAGAGACAATAGACAACAAACAGAACTGGGGGGCAAGCCTGTGGGTGGGAGTTTGCCACCCCTTGGACTAGACCCTGAAGGGGTCCCTGAGGGGTCCCTCAGTGCTCTGACCCTTTGTTGATCCAAGATGCTGTAGGAATGCTGTTCAGGAGGCCTCTGTCTTCCTGAGGCTCTTTTCAAACTTTTGTTTAGCCCAGCCTTCCCTGGGATCCTCAGCCACCAAACCTGTGCTGAGTCCACTTGGACACTGTGGCTCCTGCCTCCATGCCAGTCCTCTTACCTCTTCCTTCTTCCTGGGAATAATCTTCTGGTGGGGTCCTGAGGGCATGGTGACAGTGAAGTGTGGGCTAAGAATGTGTAAACTCAGCAGGGCACCTTTGGGGCAAACCAGCTGACCAGAGTAAAGGTGGGTAGTGGCTTTGGTGTTGAGCTTTCACATATAAAAAACTTTCCTGCTCAACCAAGGCTCATGAGAGAACCAGAGACTACCCAGGAGAAAAGATACCTACCGGGACGTTTCCCTTCTGTTCTCACAGGTTCTTAGTGTTTGGGTTTTGTAATTGTTTTTCCTCTCTGCAGGTATCAGGCAAAGGGGTGTGGTGGTTGCGCCTCTTTGAAGAGCATGAATGTCCTTGCATGCAGAATGCTAAGAAATCCAATAGGGCTAATCCAAGGAGGCCCCAAGAAGGCTTCCTGGGCAGGGACACTGTTCTGAGATGGCCTCGTCTGGCCATTGTGGACGGAGTGCTGTATGCAAAGCTCCCGGGTGTTGACCTTCCGCTGAACACAGTAACAAGGCTCTTCTTTTTTTTTTTTTTTTTTTTTGAGACAGAGCCTCAAGCTGTCCCCCTGGGTAGAGTGCCGTGGCATTACAGCTCACAGCAACCTCCAACTCCTGGGCTCAAGCGAGTCTCCTGCCTCTGCCTCCCAAGTAGCTGGGACCACAGGCGCCCGCCACAACGCCCGGCTATTTTTTGGTTGCAGCCGTCATTGTTGTTTGGCGGTTCTGGGCTGGGGATTCGAACCCGCCACCTTAGGTGTACGTGGCTGGCGCCTTAGCCGGTTGAGCTATAGGCGCCGAGCCACAAGGCTCTTCTAAGAAAGTATATCTTAGGGTAAAAAGAAAGTCAGGGCACATGTAGGGAAAAGGGAGGAAGAAACGTGGGGATACGATGGGCACAGATAGGAAAACAGAAGGTGAAGAATCTGTTCTGCTGAATTTGGAAGACAAGCAGAAAATGTGATTCATTTTAAAGCAGCACTGGGAAAGGGGAGACTTGGGGCCCAGGGATAGGGTCTGTAAATAAACTCAACTGAAGAGGTTCAGTTTAACAGCAGGTGCCTCCCCTCGGTGTTCTGTCAGTGCCTTCCAGCTGCATGGTCTGGTTTCACACACACGCTGGGTGACTGAATGTGGAATGGTCCAAACCATAAGGCTCAAACCGCAGGGACAGCCGGTGGCAAATGTTCCTAAAGCCTGCCTAACTGGCTCCAACGTGATGACTTTCATCCTGTTTCTTTAATTAAAAGGGGACAAAATCCTTTTCTAGCATTTGGCAGCGTCCCTATGAGTATCAGCATGGAATGAACCCGTGACAGTGCTCAGATTGTTGGGGTGAAGGGTGCCTGGGCCTCAGTATCCCTTAGTAACTGGGTGGTGAACTGGGTGACTTTTTATGGCACTTTGAGCTCTGGCCTCCCACTTTACAAATCACACCTTGCCATGAGAAGCGGGACTGGCCAGCCAGGTGGTAGTGACCACATGTTGATCTTTGTTTTGGCAGCGCTGTTGGGGATTTCCAGGTGGATGACAAAACCAAAGCCTTACTCAAGTACACAGGGGAAGTGACTTGGATGCCTCCGGCCATCTTTAAGAGCTCGTGTAAAATTGACGTGACCTACTTCCCATTTGATTACCAAAACTGCACCATGAAGTTCGGTTCCTGGTCCTACGACAAGGCAAAAATCGACCTGGTCCTGATCGGCTCCTCCATGAACCTGAAGGACTACTGGGAGAGCGGCGAGTGGACCATCATCAAAGCCCCAGGCTACAAGCACGACATCAAGTACAACTGCTGTGAGGAGATCTACCCAGACATCACGTACTCGCTGTACATCCGGCGCCTGCCCCTGTTCTACACCATCAACCTCATCATCCCCTGCCTGCTCATCTCCTTCCTCACCGTGCTGGTGTTCTATCTGCCCTCCGACTGCGGCGAGAAGGTGACCCTCTGCATCTCCGTCCTCCTCTCCTTGACCGTGTTCCTCCTGGTAATCACCGAGACCATCCCCTCCACCTCGCTGGTCATCCCCCTGATTGGAGAGTACCTCCTGTTCACCATGATTTTTGTGACCTTGTCCATCGTCATCACAGTCTTTGTGCTCAACGTGCACTACCGAACCCCGACCACGCACACGATGCCCACGTGGGTGAAGACCGTGTTCCTGAACTTGCTCCCCAGGATCATGTTCATGACCAGGCCAGCGAGCAACAAGGGAAGCACTCCGAAGCCAAGGGCCGTCTACGGCGCTGAGCTCTCGAATCTGAATTGCTTCAGCCGTGCAGAGTCCAGACGCTGCAAGGAAGGCCACCCCTGCCAGGATGGGATATGCGGTTACTGCCACCACCGCAGGATCAAAATCTCCAATTTCAACGCCAACCTCACGAGAAGCGCCAGTTCTGAATCTGTCGATGCTGTGTTGTCCCTCTCTGCTTTGTCGCCAGAAATCAAAGAAGCCATCCAAAGTGTCAAGTATATTGCTGAAAATATGAAAGCACAGAATGAAGCCAAAGAGGTAAAGAAATAGCTATTCATTCATTCATTCATTTAGCAATTATGTGAGATGACCTTGTGGGGCGAGGCACAGGGTGGGGGTTAAGACTCTGGAGTCAGTGACCTGTTCAGACCAGTTCTATGTCCTTGGCTATGCTACCTCACCTCTCTGAGCCTGTTTTCTCATCTGTAAAATGGGATTATAACGCTTGTTAGTATCTGGTCCCTTAGAATTAGTCACTGGGCTGCTAGTAGTCTGGACCATTAAATATCTGGTGCTAAGGGAGAGTGGATTGAGAGGTTGGAAAAGGGCCTGAGGCCAGATCTTCTCCTGTTAGTATTAATTAGCTGATGTTACATTTCAGTTTTTATTTTCCAATTGTGTATGTGTTCCCTTTGAGGTACAATTTACGTGTAAAGTGCAGACTTCTTAGGTGTGCATCTCAGTGAATTTTTACATTATGTATACACCCATGTAACCACGATCCAGGTAAAGATACAGAACATTCCCAGTGCCCCAGAAAGTTTCCCAGTAACCCTGCCCCGTCAATATCTGTCTCCCAACTCAATAACCACTATCCTGACTTCTTTGACATTAATTACTTTTACCTATTCTAGAACACGTAGTATAAACCTGTGTCTGGCTTCTTTGATTCGACATCTTCTGTTTGTTTTACAATTGTTGGGCATTTGGTCATTTCCAGTTTGAAGCTACAGTGAATAAAGCTGCTATGAACGTATTCATGTCTTTTGGTGCACATGTACTCTCATTTCTCTTGAAAATACCCTAGGAGTGGGATTGGTGGATCATCGGAGAGATGAATTTTTAACTTTAGTGCATAATGTCAAGTTTCCAAAGTATTGGAACCATCTGGCACTCCCCTGGCAATGTTGGAGAGTTCCTGACCTCACCAGCATGTGTGAAGTGTTATCTCACCACTGTTCTAATTGGTGCTTTCCTCTTGAGTAATTATTAGGGCTGTTGTTCATGTACTTATTGACCATTTGGATATCCTCTTTTATTAAGTATCCATTCACATTCTTTTGCCCTTATTTTCTTTCCTTTTTTTTTTTTTTCTTGAGTTGGGGGATCTAAGTTATCCAGGCTAGTCTTGAATTCCTGGCCTCAAGCAATCCTCCTACCTTGGCCTCCTGAATACCTAGAGCTTACAGGCATGACCCACTGTGTCCAACTCTTGTCCATCTTTTTAAATGGGTGAACTTAGTCTGTTTCCTCCAAAAATTTTATGCTTGAACTTAAGAACTTGGAATTTATGTCAAGTGCTAAGAATAGGAAAGTTTTACGCAAAATAACATCACATCTGGCTACTGTGTGCCTCTCTGTATACCGCCAAAGTCACCAGGACCACACTCCACTCTGTAATTTTATAAAGAAGCTCTGCTGTGAAATTAAGTGGTTCTGCCTTAAGTTGTTTATTAGCAAAAAACTAATTACCAGATAATTTCAGTTCCTGATCCGCAATAGGTAATTAATATTAATAAGGAATGTCTGGAGCCTCTTTTATTCCGCTGTGAATGGCATACTAAAGTAGATGAGACAGAAGGGAGACTGCCACAGCTGCCTTCACCTCCCCGCTTCACCCGGCAAAGTGGTCTCATGGCTGTAACAGAGCAGAACCTCCAGCTGATCCCAGTAATTGAACCAAAAAGGCACTCAGTTGAAGCAGTTATTGGATAGTAAGTAAATAATCAGTGAAAATCTATTTGCAGATATTATCTTTTCTTTACTCATTTTTATTTTTTATTTTTATTGTTTTTGAGACAGAGTCTCACTCTGTCACCCTGAGTAGAGGGGCTACGGTGTCATAGCTCACAGCAACCTCAAACTCGTGGGTTCAACAATCGTCCTGCCTCAGCCTCGTGAATAGCTAGGACTACCAGTGCCTGCCACAACACCTGGCTAATTTTTCTATTTTCAGTAGAGACAGGGTCTTGCTCTTGCTCAGGCTGCTCTTAATACACCCACCTCGGCCTTCCAGAGTGCTAGGATATCAGGCATGAGCTACTGTGCCAGGCCACTTCATTCATTCTTTGAATAATCATTTAAAAATGGTAGCATTGATTTTACTAAAGGTTGAGATCTAAATATCCATACCATACTCTAGCCTTGGTCAGGCTATATTAGAAATTACCTTTGTTCCAAAAATTATTTACTGGATGCTATACAAAGTGTTAGAATTTCAAAAGGGCCTAAGACATGGAAACAGACATGTTGAAAATTATAAAAGGGAGGTCACAAACATAAATGTGAGGCAGGTAAGTTAGTGAAATGACCTGAAATGTAGCAATAGGGAGGGGTGGGGTCTGTGGCGGGCAAGTGGCATACGGTCTATCTCAAGGGGCAGCCACTGTCTACCTCTGGTCTTCTGGTTCCTCAGAGGAATGAGGACCTATTATTGCCCAGCAGGCCACCATATTGCAACCTGTCTGTAGAGGGAAGCAGGTGTGAGAGTGCAGGGCCCCATGTAGCACTCAGAAGTGTCTCGCTGTCTAATAGATTGCTTCTGTCCCTCTTACTGAGTGACTGACACTCGGACAAAAGTTTTCCAGAGATATTTTAATTTCCCACTTCTCTAGCTCTAATTTGCATGATTTTAACTATCCCTGGCTCCCACGAGCCTAGACTGAAGCCTAGGCTGCTTTCCCAGAGCCATCTCCTGAGGGTGCTGAGAGCCCGTGAATGTCCCTGGACACTGTCACTGGATCCTACAGTGAAGAACAGAGTCTGGCCTGTCCTGGCTGTTCTCTATTTTAAGTTCACCTTGGTCATCCTCTTAGGCTCATACTTGGGCTTATTAGTAAGGAGTTAACTAACTAATTACTCCTTATTAGTAAGGAGTTAATTAACTCAAGTTCAGAGTTAGGTCTAGGATTGGGTTACCAAATTAGAAAATTAGTTAGGCAGCTTACCTGTGGAAGTGCTCTCAGTTGACAGTGGCAGGTGACTGCTCAGTGGCTGGCCCACTGTAGGTCTTGGAGATGTGCACAGATCATAGTCATGATCTTCTTTTGAGCTAATAATTGAGACAGCTTATTTTCTGTTTGGTTGACAAGTACAGATAACAGATAAAATTTCATTCCAATAGGAGCTTGGCTTTTGATTAATGATTTATTATCAGTTTACATGCATCATAATTACTGTTCTGTCAGAGTTAAACTTCTGTCATTTTTGTGTTTTCCATTTACTCCTTTTCCCCACACCAGATGAGTAACATGCTGTGTGTTCTGCCTTTGTTCTTCTGTACCTGTTCCTAACTGATGTCACCCAAGATCCCTTTTCCATCCTCAGTCTCTTAAATTTCTCAGTATCTCTGTCTTCGGTCCACCCCCTCTCCTGCCCCTCTGTTCTTCCTCACCATCTTTGGCCACACTGGGTGTTGCTAGAGCTTTAGTTCTAGATTTTTATGAATATACTATTTTGTTTTGGTCACTCTTTTTTTAGTCTACAATGAACTTTACTAAATTTACTTACCCTTCACATACATGTTATGGTGTCCCCTGGATTGATTTCTCTAATTATTGACATGCCTTCCCAAAAGTGTTTATGGGCAAACCTTCTGAGGCCTGGAAGGCTAAAAAATATGTTGTACCCTCACTTTCAGGAGCTAGTTTAGCTGGATACAAAATACTGGGGTTGAAGTTCTTTATCTTGTAACAAATACTTAAAACACATTGCTCCACAGCCTTTTGGCTCTGTGTTACTCTTGAAAAGTTTTAAGCTAGTCTAAGTGTTGGTTCTTTGGGAATAATGGATTCTGTTTAGAAGCTGTTAGAATTTTTTGTTTGTAGGGAAATCAAATGCCATATGTCTAGGATAGGGGTCTCTCCTAGTCTATTTGGATTCTTTTTTGGCCGGGGCTGGGTTTGAACCCACCACTTCCCGCATGTGGGGCTGGTGCCCTACCCTTTTGAGCCACAGGCACTGCCTGTCTATTTGGATTCTTATGAGTCATTTCATTCTGAGGTTCCCATAGTCTTTTATTTCGGGGAGATTTCAGCTTCTGATTTCTGTGAAGATTCCTCTGCCCCCCACCCCCGCCTTTTTCTTTCCCTGAGCTCCATTGCACTGCCCTGACCATGCCTCTGTATAGCTCCCCATCCTTACCTTGTCCTGCACACTCTGTCTCCTTTCCTTTCTCCCATCCCCTGCAGAGTCCCTCAATCTCTCCTCCCACCTCCCTGCTTCTTTCTGGGGCTGCATCTGCCCTGACAACCCCACCGCTCACGTTTTTTATTGAGACTTTTCTGTTGTTTATACCTCTTATTTCCACTTCTTTAAAACTGCTTGTTCCTACTTCATGTTTCCAATATTCTTTTATCTCTGAGAATGTCATTTTTTTTTTCTTTGACACAGAGTCTCACTTTGTCACCCTGGCAGAGTGCTGTGGCATCATAGCTCACAGCAACCTCAAACTCCTGAGTTCAAGTACTCTCCTGTCTCCAAAGTAGCTGGGACTATAGGTGCCCACCAAAACACCCTGCTATTTTTTTTAAGAGATGAGGTCTCGCTCTTGCTCAAGCTAGTCTTGAACTCATGAGCTCAGGCAATCTACCCATCTCAGCCTCCCAGGGTGCCTGGATTACAGGCGTGAGCCACCACACCTGGCCAAGAATGTCATGTTTTAAGTTCTTGACCTGCTCCATGAATGTTCTTTTAAACAACTAAGTTGGTGTGTTTGTGGCCTGTAAACTCACTTTCCCCTGGGGCCATCAGCCATCCTAGCTGAATTGGGTTTGAGGGAGAGACTAAAACCCAGGCTGTGCAAAGCCGAGGGACCACATAGCCACAGGCTGGGCGGGATACCCCTTCAAGGGTACTGCCTCCCCTCCAAGTGACCTCAGTGACTTCTCACTGTCTCCCATCTGGCTCTGGTCTCCTCCAAGGTCCTCTGCTGGACTGGGTCCTTGGGTCAGTCCCTGATGTGGGGAGGGAGGAGAGAAGCCATAAGCACTACCAGTCAGTGGCACTCCTGGTTCTCTGCTCTGTCCTTCAGCCAGGCTCTGCTTGGCTTGAAAGTTACCCCTGAAGCTGCATTTCTGAGCCTGGAATGGGCAGATTGAAGAGGCAGGTGATGAGGATGAGGGAGCAAAGAGTGTGACTCCAGAATTCCCTCCAGCACCCACCCCCAAAGCCTCAACCCCCATCATACTGTCCAGGCCACATCTTTCCAGATTCCCCAGAGTCCTTAAAGCAGAGTCTTCTCTTGCTTCTGGGCCAGCTCCAGGGTTAGGCTAGCCCACTGTTTTCCCTAGCCCATCTGCCTCTGACTCATTAGTTCCAAAGAATGGCCATTGTCATTGTGCTTTAAGGACTTCAGGCATTAGACATCAGATTCCTGTCCATCTACTCTGTTTGCAGCACTATTTATATTCATGTGCAAGACCCAAGTCCCATCTCTCTTCACTGGGCTAACGCATTTGTGAGTTGCTTTCAGACCCTTGGATAAGGGTCATTTGTAAAGTCAACACTAATATCAAATAGGTACTATTCATTAAGGACTCTGCTGAAACAGCCTTCTGAGGTGTAAGTACTGTTCTTTTATCCACATTTAAAGTTGAGGACATCAAGGGTAAGGAAGGTGACAGGACTGACCTAGATAGATTCTCACAGCTGGAAAGGAGCAGAGTTGGGATTGTAAACCAGGTTTGTGTGCTTTGCCCGCTGGCCTTTTAGAGCCCAGGTTTGGCAGCAGGTGGTGGGTGGGAATCACACAGCCTAAGGTATATTTGAAGCACTTACAAACCAGTGCTAGGAATTCAAATAAAGTAACTTATGGTAAATATGGCATCATAATCCTAATTTTACCTATGACTTCTTTGCTTCACCAAGAGGACATTTATTCAAGCTCATGAGGATGAAATGGAATCCTCATTTCCCTCCATTTCAGTGCACTTAATTAAATTACTAAATTATATGCTGCCTATTATGTGATTATTGCTTCAAAATCAGTTGATTCATGGGTTCTGTCTTTCTCAATTCAATTATGGTTTCTTTGCTTTGTGAATTGTCTAGGAGTATAATTACCATATAATTCTACTTCCTATTTCAAGCCCCAATTGAGGCTATATTATATACAATTAGTCTTGCCCTTTCTTCCATCTTTACTTTATTATTAGCGATTTTTTCTGATGTTCATCTTGCTCTGTTTAACTGTATAGAGTTTCACAATACTTTCACCTGATAAGTAAAGATGAGTTTTGGTCAGTGGTACATTGTAGAGGGGGCAGTGGGAGAGAAAGAGTGAGGATGGGCTTGTCCTGATGTACTGTTGTTTTTGGAACACATATTAACAGGAAATCCCTGACTAAAACTGGGTAAGAACTAGTACTTTAAGATGGTAAATGATGTTGGGTTATATTAGCCATTCTAATGAAGGCCCAGAATCCTATCATTGGAAAATAAGTAACTGGTTTTACTAGCTTTATAAAATTGAAATTCAATTTAGAAAAATTAGATTACACATACATTAAGAAATTTCTGATTTGAAACAGCTAATATGTCAGCTATTTTATACCTGTTTCTCTACTATACAGGGAAAAACTTGGGCACAGTAGATTTCCTCAGACTGTATCAATGAGGGAAAAGGTTTCTTGCACATTGGAGACAAGGTGGCTTCTCCTACGACTGCAATAGACGAGTATTTGCACTTTGCAAATACTCCACTTTGCTTTTTCCTTCATGATTTTTTTCTTTTATTTTTATTTTGCAGATTCAAGATGATTGGAAGTATGTTGCCATGGTGATTGACCGCATTTTCCTGTGGGTTTTCATCCTGGTGTGCATCTTAGGGACGGCAGGGTTGTTTCTGCAACCCTTGATGGTGAGGGACGACGCGTAGCTGGTCTGCACATGGGCAGCAGGCTGGGGAGCTGCTGTTTCTCACCGGTGACATACTTTCTATTATCAAGCTACCAGCTTTGTCTTTTTGGCATTTCAAGCCTCACTTATTTTCCAATTGTCTTGATTTTTGTCAAAAAAAAAAAATAATCATGCAAGAAATATATCAAGAGTATTTATTATATGTAAATGAACTTTTAACTAGCTTTTCTGGTAAGGTTAAAAAAAGTCAAAATATAATTCCTCTGCAGTGATGAGTAGTACGCTGAACACATGAAAATTTTCCTGTTTTTAGTTGTTGAGAAATAACTGGATACAAAAACTTGCTGTTCAGAAACATAAAAATGCACTCAGCTCAGTGTCATGGCAAATCTCCCAGTGGCTTTTCTTATTGAGCCCATAACCTCCTTGAACTTTTATACGATTTCATTGTTACCTCACTACTACTATTTCTTACATGCATTTCTTCTTCTTCTTTTTTTTTGAGACAGAGTCTTACTTTTTCGCCCCCAGTAGAGTCCTATGGCATCATAGCTCACAGCAACATCAGATTTCTGGGCTCAAGTGATTCTCTTGCCTCAGCCTCCCAAGTAGCTGGGACTACAGATGCCCACCACAATGCCTGGCTATTTTTTTTTTTTTGAGTGGGGTCTGGCTCTAGCTCAGGATGGTCTCAAACTCATGAGCTCAGATGATGTACCCACTCAGCCTCCCAGAGTGCTGGGATCATCGGTGTGAGCCACTGCTCCTGGCCTCATTTCTTATTCCTTATTGTTTTGTAAGAGTCTAAGGTGAGGTGACCAGATTTTAACATTGGTAAAGTGAGACACCATTGGGGGAGGGGGTCGGGGCCTGACAACAATGCAAACTTTTTTTTTTGAGACAGAGCCTCAAGCTGTCCCCCTGGGTAGAGTGCCGTGGCATTACAGCTCACAGCAACCTCCAAC